>NC_142797.1:69431148-69559001 GCF_049724085.1 Artemia sp. Qi Xiang Cuo | reverse complement strand
TAAGTTTTTGTGTATGTATAAGTTTTTGTGTGTGTGTAAGTTTTTGTTTGTGTGTGGAAGTTTTATTTTGTGTGTTCAAGTTTTTTTGTGTGTGTAAGTTTTGTATTGTGTGAAAGTTCTTGTGTATATGTTTAATCTTTTGTGTTTTTTAAAGTTTTTGTGTGTGTGTGTGTAAGTTTTTGTTTGTGTTTATTTTTTTGTTTTTTTGTTAGTTTTTGTGTGTGTAAGATTTTTTTTTTTAAGTTTTTGTGTGTTTGTAAGTTTGTGTGTGTGTGTGTGATTTTTTTTGTTTGTGTGTGTTTTTTTGTTTGTGTAAGTTTTTTGTGTGTATTTTAGTTTTTTTGTGTGTGTAAGTTTTTGTGTGTGTGTAAGTTAGGGGGTTTTTTAGTTTGTGTGTGTGTGTAAATTTTTGTGTGTGTAAGTTTTTGTGTGTGTAATTTTTATTTGTTATTGTTAGTTCTTGTGTGTTTGTTAGTTTTTGTTGTCTTATAATTTTTTGTTTGTGTGTAAGTTTGTGTGTGTGTGAATTTGTTTTTCTTTGTTTTAGTTTTGTATATGTTTTATTTTTTGTGTGTTTTGAAGTTTTTGTGTGTGTGTAAGTTTTTGTATTTGTAAGTTTGTGTGTGTGTGTATTTTTTTTTGGGTGTGTAAGTTTTTTTGTGTATGTGTAATTTTTTGTGTGTGTGTAAGTTTTTGTGTGTGTCTAAGTTTTTGTGTGTGTGTGTGTGTAAGTTTTTGTGTGTGTGTGTAAGTTTTGTGTGTGTGTGTATTAGTTTTTTTGTGTGTTTTAGTTTTTTTGTGTGTGTGTATGTTTTTGTGTATGTGTGTGTGTTATTTTTTGTGTGTGTGTTTGTTTTTGTGTGTGAGTGTGATTGTGTGTGTGTAAGTTTTTGTGTGTGTGTGTAAGTTTTTGTGTGTGTGTAAGTTTTTTGTGTTTGTGTAAGTTTTTTTGTGTGTGTAAGTTTTTGTGTGTGTGTAAGTTTTTTTGTGTGTGTTAGTTTTTGTTGTGTGTGTAAGTTTTTGTGTGTGTGTAAGTTTTTTTGTGTGTGTGTAAGTTTTTGTGTGTGTGTAAGTTTTTGTGTGTGTGTTAGTTTTTGTGTGTGTAAGTTTTTTGTGTGTGATTTAGTTTTTTTGTGTGTATTGTATTTTTGGTTTGTTAGTTTGGGGGTGTGTAAGTTTTGTGTGTTTTCGTAAATTTTTGTGCGTGTAAGTTTTTGTGTGTGTGTAAGTTTTTTTGTGTTTGTTGAAGTTTTTGTGTGTGTGTGTTATCTTATTTTTTTTGTTTAAGTTTTTTTTGTGTTTTTATTTTCTTTTGTTCTCATAAGTATTTTTTTTTGTTTTAGTTTGTGTGTGTGTATATTTTTTTGTGTGTGTGTATTTTTGTGTTGGTTTTTTAGTTTTTGTGTGTGTGTAAGTTTTTGTTGTTGTTAGTTTTTTGTGTGTGTGTAAGTTTTTTTTGTGTGTGTAAGTTTTTGTGTGTTTGTATTTTTTGGTATGTGTAAGTTTGTGTGTGTGTGTAATTGTGTTTGCGTGTAAGTTTTTGTGTGTGTGTAAGTTTTTTTGTGTTTGTGGTAGTTTTTATGTTTGTGTGTATAAGTTTTTTTTGTGTTTTTTAGTTTTTTGTGTGTGTAAGTTCTTGTGTGTATATAAGTTTTTGTGTGTGTGTCTAAGTTTTTTTGTGTGTGTCTAAGTTTTTGTGTGTGTGTTTTTTTTTTTGTGTGTGTGTAAGTTTTTGTGTGTATGTAAGTTTTTTGTGTGTATGTAAGTTTTTTGTGTGTGTAAGTTTTTGTGTGTGTGTAAGTTTGGGGGTGTGTAAGTTTTTGTGTGTGTGTAAATTTGTGTGTGTGTAAGTTTTTGTGTGTGTGTATAAGTTTTTTTTGTGTGTGTTAGTTTTTTTGCCTGTGTAAGTTCTTGTTTGTGTATAATTTTTTTTGTGTGTTTTAGTTTGTGTGTGTGTGTAAGTTTTTGTGTGTGTGTATTTTTTTGAGTTTTTGCAATTTTGTGTGTGTGTGGAATTTTTTGTTTTTGTGTTAGTTTTTGTGTGTGTGTAAGTTTTGTGTGTGTTTGTAAGTTTTTGTGTGTGTGTAAATTTTGTGTTTGTTTAAATTTCTTTTTGTTTGTATGTGTTTTTGTTTGTGGTAGTTTTTGTGTGTGTAATTTTCTTTTATTTGTTTAAGTTTTTTTTGTTTGTTTTAGTTTTTGTGTTTGTTTTAGTTTTTTTGTGTGTGTAAGTTTTTGTGTGTGTGTGTAAGTTTTTGTGTGTGTGTAAGTTTTTTTGTTTTTTTTAGTCTTTTTGTTTATGTTAGTTTTTGTGTGTATGTGTAAGTTTTTGTGTGTGTGTAAGTTTTTTGTGTGTGTGTAAGTTTGTGTGTGTGTGTAAGTTTGTGTGTGTGTTTAAATTTGTGTGTGTGTAAGTTTTTGTGTGTGTAATTTTTTTTTTTTGTGTGTTAGTTTTTGTGTTTGTGTTTTAGTTTTTGTTGTTGTTTTTTAGTTTATTTTTGTTTGTTTTTTTTTTTTTGTTGGTTAGTTTTTTGTGTATGTTTAAGTTTTGTTTGTGTGTTTTAGTTTTTTTGTGTTCGTAAGTTTTTGTGTGTGTGTAAGTTTTTGTGTTTGTTAGTTTTTGTGTGTGTAAGTTTTTTGTGTTTGTTTAAGTTTTTTTTGTGTGTTTAAGTTTTTGTGTGTGTGTAAGTTTGGGGGTGTGTAATTTTTTATGTGTGTAAATTTTTGTGTGTGTAATTTTTTTTGTGTTTGTTAGTTTTTGTGTGTGTGTGTAAGTTTTTTTGTGTGTGTGTAATTTTTTGTGTGTGTAAGTTTTTAATTGTGTTTGTGTTATTTTTTGTTTGTGTGTAAGTTTTTTTGTGTGTGTAAGTTTTTGTGTGTGTGTGTAAATTTTTGTGTGTGTGTGTAAGTTTTTGTGTGTGTGTAAGTTTTTGTGTGTGTGTAAGTTTTTTGTGTGTATGTAAGTTTTTGTGTGTGTATATGTTTTTGTGTATGTGTAAGTTCCTGTGTTTGTGTGTAAGTTTTTGTTTGTGTGTAATATTTTTTGTGTGTGTTAGTTTTTTTTGTGTTCAAGTTTTTGTGTGTGTTTTATTTTTTTTATGTGTTAGTTTTTGTTTGTGTATAAGTTTTTGTGTGTGTGTAATTTTTTGTGTGTGTGTAAGTTTTTGTGTGTGTGTAAGTTTTAGTGTGTGTGTAATTTTGTGTGTGTGTGTAAGTTTTTGTGTGTGTGTAAGTTTTTTTGTGTGTGTAAGTTTTTGTGTGTGTGTGTAAGTTTTTGTGTGTGTGTTAGTTTTTTTGTGTGTGTGTTTGTTTTTGTGTGTGTATATTTTTTTTTGTGTGTGTCATATTTTTTTTGTGAGTAAGTTTTTGTGTGTGTGTCAGTGTGGAAGTGTGTGTGTAATTTTTAGTGATTGTGTGATAGTTTTTGTGTGTCTGTAAGATTAATTTTGTGTTTAATTTTTTGTTTGTGTGTGTGTGTTTATTTTTTTTGTGTGTGTGTTAGTTTGTGTGTGTGTGTGTGTGTAAGTGTGTGTGTGGGTGTAATTTTCTTTATTTGAGTTTTAGTTTTTGTGTGTGTGTAAGTGTTTGATTGTGTGTGTAAGTTTATGTGTGTGTGAGTATGTTTTTGTGTGTGTGTGTAAGTTTATGTGTGTGTGTGTGTGTAAGTTTTTGTGTGTGTGTAAGTTTTTTTTTGTGTGTAAGTTTTTTTGTGTGTGTAAGTTTTTGTGTGTGTGAGTTTTTTTGTGTGTATAAGTTTCTGTGTGTGTGTGTAAGTTTTTGTGTGTGTGTAAGTTTATTGTGTGTGTAAGTTTTTGTGTGTGTGTATAAGTTTTTATGCGGGTGTAAGTTTTTGTGTGTGTGTAAGGTTTGTGTGTGTTTTAGTTTTTATGTGTATGTAAGTTTTTTTGTGTGTAAGTTTTTGTGTGTGTGTAAGTTTGTGTGTGTGTGTAAGTTTGTGTGTGTGTGTGTAAATTTTTGTGTGTGTAAATTTTGTGCGTTTAAGTTTTTTGTGTGTGTGTAAGTTTTTGTGTTTGTGTGTAAGTTCTTATTTGTTTGTGTTATTTTTTTTTTGTTTGTGAGTTTTTTTGTTTGTATAAGTATGTGTGTGTGTGTGCTATGTTGTGTCCGGGTGTAAGTTTTTGTGTGTGTGTAAGTTTTTGTGTGTGTGTAAGTTTTTGTGTGTGTGTAAGTTTTTGTGTGTGTGTAAGTTTTTGTGTGTGTGTGTAATTTTTTGTGTGTGTGTAAGTTTTTGTGTGTGTGTAAGTTTGTGTGTGTGTGTGTAATTTTGTGAGTGCGTGAGATTTTTTGTGTGTGTGTAAGTTTTTGTGTGTGTGTTGTAAGTTTTTGTGTGTGTGTGTAAGTTTGTTTGTTTGTGTAAGTTTTTGTGTGTGTGTGTAAGCTAGTTTGTTTGTGTAAGTTTTTTTGTGTGTGTCTCAGTTTGTGTGTTTGTTTAAGTTTTTTTGTGTGTAAGTTTTTTTGTGTTTGTGTGTAAGTTTTTTTGTGTGTGTCTGTTTTTGTGTGTGTGTATGTTTTTGTGTGTGTGTATGTTTTTTTGTGTGTGTGTAAGTTTTTGTGTGTGTGTAAGCTTTTGTGTGTGTGTAAGTTTTTGTGTGTGTAAGTTTTTTGTGTGTTTGTAAGTTTTTTTGTGTGTCAGTTTTTGTGTGTGTGTAAGTTTGTGTGTGTGTGTAAGTTTGTGTGTGTGTGTAAATTTTGTGTGTGTGTATGTTTTTTTGTGTGTTTAAGTTTTTGTTTGTGTGTAAGTTTTTTTGTGTGTGTGTATAAATTTTTTTTGTGTGTGTTAGTTTTGTGTTTTTGTGTGTAATTTTTTTTGTGTGCATAAGTATTTGTATGTGTGTAAGTTTGTGTGTTTGTGTATTTTTTTTTGTGTGTGTTATTTTGATTGTGTGTGTTAGTTTTTGTGTTTGTAAGTTTTGTGTGTGTGTAAGTTTTTTGTGTGTGTGTAAGTTTTTTTTGTGTGTGTTAGTTTTTGTGTGTGTGTGTGTGTGTGTGTGTTAGTTTTTGTGTGTGTGTGTAAGTTTTTTTTGTGTGTTAGATTTTGTGTGTGTGTGTGTGTAAGTTTTTTTTTGTGTGTGTAAGTTTTTGTGTGTTTGTAAGTTTTTTTTGTTTTTTTAAGTTTTTTTGTGTTTTTATTTTTTTGTTTTCGTGTAAGTTTTTGGGTGTGTTTAAGTTTTTTTTTTTTTTTTATATTTTTTGTTTGTGTGTTAGTTTTTTTTATTTTTTTTTATTTTGTTTTCGTTTTCGTAAGTTTGTGTGTTTGTTTTTTGTTTGTGTGTGTAAGTTTTTGTGTGTGTGTAAGTTTGTGTGTGTGTAAGTTTTTTTTTGTGAGTGTTAGTTTTTGTGTGTTTGTAAGTTTTTGTGTGTGTGTAAGTTTATATTTGTGTTTAAGATTTTGTGCGTGTGTTAGTTTATGTGTGTGTGTGTGTAATTACGTGTTTGTTTATAAGTATGTTTTCGTCTGTGTAAGTTTTTGTGTGTGTGTAAGTATTTTTGTGTGTGTTAGTTTTTGTGTGTGTGTGTAAGTTTTTGTGTGTGTGTAAGTTTTTGTATGTGTGTAAGTTTTGCGTGTGTGTGTAAGTTTTTGTGTTTGTTTAAGTTTTTGTGTGTTTGTTTTTTTTTTTGTGTGTGTGTAATTTTTTGTGTGTGTGTAATTTTTTATGTGTGTGTAATTTTTTGTTTGTGTGTAAGTTTTTGTGTGTTTTTAAGTTTTTGTTTGTGTGTAAGTTTTTTTGTGTGTGTAAGTTTTTTTGTGTGGGTAAGTTTTTGTGTGTGTGTGTGTGTGTATAAGTTTTTGTTTGCGTGTGCAAGTTTTTGTGTGTGTGTGTGTAAGTTTGTGTGTGTGTGTTAGTTTTTTTGTGTGTGTGTTTTAGTTTTTGTGTTTGTGTATGTTTGCTTGTGTGTGTGTGTATGTTTTTTTGTTTTTTTGTTAGTTTTTGTGTGTGTGTGTGTGTAAGTTTTTGTGTGTGTGTGTTAGTTTTTGTGTGTGTGTAAGTTTTTTTGTGTGTGTAAGTTTATGTGTGTGTGTTTTTTTCTGTGTGTGTTTAAGTTTGTATGTGTGTGTTATTTTTTATGTGTGTGTATGTTTTTTTGTGTGTGTTAGTTTTTGTGTATGTGTAAGATTTTGTGTATGTGTAAGTTTTTGTTTTTGTGTAATTTTTTATGTGTCTGTAAGTTTGTATGTGTGTGTGTAAGTTTTTGTGTGTGTGTAAGTTTTTATGTGTGTGTAAGTTTTTGTGTGTGTGTAAGTTTTTGTGTGTGTGTAATTTTTTTTTTTTTTGTAAGTTTTTGTGTGTGTGTGTAATTTTTTTTGTGTTTGTATGTTTTTGTGTGTTTTTGTAAGTTTTTGTGTGTGTGTGTGTAAGTTTTTTGTGTGTGTGTGTAAGATTTTGAGTATTTGTAAGTTTTTGTGTGTTTGTTAATTTTTGTTTTTGTGTAAGTTTTTGTGTGTGTGCTGTGTATGTATTTTTGTGTGTGTAAGTTTTTGTTTTTAGGTAAGTTTTTGTGTGTGCTTTATGTTGTTTGTTCGCGTAAGTTTTTGTGAGTGTGTGTAAGTTGTTTCGTGTGCGTAAGTTTTTTTGTGTGTGTAAGTTTTGTGTGTGTGTAAGTTTTGTGTGTGTGTGTAAGTTTTTGTGTGTGTGTAAGTTTTTTGTGTGTGTGTAAGTTTTTGTGTGTGTGTAAGTTTTTGTGTGTGTGTGTAAGTTTTTGTGTGTATGTAAGTTTTTGTG
This sequence comes from Artemia sp. Qi Xiang Cuo, assembly GCF_049724085.1. NCBI lineage: Eukaryota > Metazoa > Arthropoda > Branchiopoda > Anostraca > Artemiidae > Artemia > Artemia sp. Qi Xiang Cuo. Next base: position 69,552,258 of record NC_142797.1, on the reverse strand, counting down.
TGTGTGTAATTTTTTGTGTTTTTGTAAGTTTTTGTGTGTGTGTAAGTTTTTGTGTGTGTGTAAATTTTTTTGTGTGTGTGTAAGTTTTTGTGTGTGTGTAAGTTTTGTGTGTGTGTGTAAGTTTCTATGTGTTTGCTAGTTTGTTTGTGTTTGTAAGTTTTTTTATTCGTATGTATTAGTTTTTTTTTGTGTGTAAGTTCTGTGTGTTTGTTTTAGATGTTGTGTGTGTGTAAGTTATTGTGTGTGTTTTAGTTTTTATGTGTGTGTGTAAGTTTTTGTGTGTGTGTGTGTAAGTTTTTTTTGTGTGTGTGTAAGTTTTTGTGTGTGTGTATGTTTTTGTGTGTGTGTAAGTTTTGTTTGTGTGTGTGTAAGTTTTTTGTTTGTGTGTAAGTTTTTGTTGTGTGTGTGTAATTTTTGTGTTTGTGTAAGTTTTTGTGTGTGTGTAAGTTGTTGTGTTTGTGTGTAAGTTGGTGTATGTTTGTAAGTTTTTGTGTGTATGTAAGTTTTTGTGTGTGAGTAAGTTTTTTTGTGTGTAAGTTTTTTGGATTCTTAAGTTTATTTTTCTTTTTTAAGTTTTTTTGTTTGTTTAATATATTGTGTTTGTATGTAATTTTTGTGTGGGTTTCTAAGTTTGTTTTTGTGTGTAAGTTTTTTTGTTTGTTTTAGTTTTTGTGTGTGTGTAAGTTTGTGTGTGTGTGTTATTTTTTGTGTGTGTGTTTAAGTTTTTGTGTGTGTGTAAGTTTGTTTGTGTGTATGTAAGTTTTTGTGTGTGTGTGTGTGTAAGTTTTTGTGTGTGTGTGTAAGTTTTTTTGTGTGTGTGTGTGTAAGTTTTTGTGTGTGTGTAAGTTTTTTGTGTGTGTGTAAGTTTTTGTGTGTGTGTAAGTTTTTTTGTGTGTGTAAGTTTTTGTGTGTGGGTTTTAGTTTTTGTGTGTGTGTGTAAGTTTTTGTGAGTGTGTGTAAGTTTTTTGTTGTTTTGTAAGTGTTTGTGTGTATGTAAGTTGGTGTGTGTGTGTAAGTTTTTGTGTGTGTGTAAGTTTTTGTGTGTGTGTGTATATTTTTGTGTGTGTAAGTTTTTTTGTGTGTGTGTAAGTTTTTGTGTGTTTGTATTATTTTGTGTGTGTGTGTGTGTAAGTTTTTGTGTTTTTGTAAGTGTTTTTGTGTGTTTTAGTTTTTGTGTGTGTAAGTTTTTTGTGTGTGTGTAATTTTTTGTGTGTGTGTAAGTTTTTGTGGGTGTGTAAGTTTTTTTGTGTGTGTGTTAGTTTTTGTGTATGTGTAATTTTTTGTATGTGTTTAAGTTTTTGTGTGTGTGCAAGATTTTGTGTGTGTGTGTGTGTAAGTTTTTGTGTCTGTATTAGTTTGTGTGTGTGTTTAAGCGTTTGTATGCGTTTCATTTTTTGTGTGTGTTTTATTTTTTGTCTGTTTTTTTAAGTTTTTGTGTGTGTGTAAGTTTTTTGTGTGTGTGTAAGTTTTTGTGTGTGTGTAAGTTTTTGTGTGTGTGTAAGTTTTTGTGTGTGTGTAAGTTTTTGTGTGTGTAAGTTTTTGTGTGTGTGTAAGTTTTTTTTTGTGTGTGTAAGTATTTGTGTGAGTGTTTAAGTTTTTGTGTTTGTTTAATTTTTTTTTTGTGTAAGTTTTTGTTTGTGTGTAAGTTCTTATGTGTGTGGGAGTTTATGTGTGTGTGTAAATATTTGTGTGTGTGTAAGATTGTGTGTTTGTGTTAGTTTTGTGTGTGTGTGTAAGTTTTTGTGTGTGTGTAAGTTTTTGTGTGTGTGTAAGTTTTTGTGTGTGTGTATTTGTTTGTGTGTTTTGATGTTTTTGTTTGTGTATGTTTGTTTTTGTTTTCGTGTATTTTTTTGTGTGTGTGTAATATTTTTTGTGTCTGTGTTAGTTTTGTGTGTGTGTGTGTGTGTGTAAGTTTTTGTGTGTGTGTTAGTTCTGTGTATGTGTGTGTAAGTTTTTGTGTTTGTGTAAGTTTTTGTGTGTGTGTTAGTTTGTGTGTGTTTGTGTAAGTTTTTGTGTGTGTGTAAGTTTGTTTTTTTGTTTCATTTTTGTGTGTGTCTAAGTTTTTGTGTGTGTGTGTAAGTTTTTTTGTGTGTCTTAATTTTTGTGTATGTGTAAGTTTGTGTGTGTGTGTAAGTTTTTTTTTGTGACTATGTAATTTTTTGTGTGTGTCTCAATTCGTGTGTTTGTGTAAGTTTTTTTGGTTGTGTAATTTTGTGTGTGCGTGTAAGTTTGTGATGGTGTGTTTTAGTTTTTGTGTGTGTAAGTTTTTTTGTGTGTTTGTAAGATTTTTTGTGTGTGTGTAAGTTTATGTGTTGGTATTAGTTTTTGTGTGTGTGTAATTTTATTGTGTGTGTGTAAGTTTTTATGTGTGTGTTTGTATTTTTTTTTGTGTCAGTTTTTGTTTGTGTTTAAGTTTTTGTGTGTGTGTAAGTATTTTTGTGTGTGTAAGTTTTTTTTGTTTGTGTAAGTTTTTGTGTTTGTGTAAGTTTTTTTTTGTGTGTAAGTTTTTGTTTTTGTGTTAGTTTTTGTGTGTGTGTAAGTTTTTGTTTGTCTTTAAGTTTTTGTGTGTGTGTACATTTTTGTGTTTGTATTAGTTTTTGTGTGTGTGTGTAAGTTTTTGTGTGTGTGTAAGTTTTTGTGTGTGTGTATGTTTTTGTGTGTGTGTGTAAGTTTTTGTGTGTGTTTAAGTTTTTATTTGTGTGTAAGATTTTGTTTTTGTATAATTGTTTTTGTGTGTGTCTAAGTTTTTGTGTGTTTGTTAGTTTTTGTGTGTGTGTGTAAGTTTTTGTTTGTGTATATGTTTTGTTGTGTGTTTAAGTTTTTATGTGTGTGTAAGTTTTTGTGTGTGTGTGTAAGTTTGCGTGTTTGGTTAAGTTTTTTTGTTTGTGTTAGTTTTTGTGTGTGTTTAAGTTTTTGTGTGTGTGTAAGTTTTTTTGTGTGTTTAAGTTTTTGTGTGTGTGTAAGTTTTTGTGTGTGTGTAAGTTTTTGTGTGTGTGTGTAAATTTTTTTGCGTTCGCAAGTTTTTGTGTGTGTGTGTATTTTTTTGTGTGATCTTAAGTTTTTTTGTGTGTGTAAGAGTGTTTGCTTGTGGACGTAAAATTGTGTTTGTAAGTTTTTTGTGTGTTTGTAAGTTTTTGTGTGTGTGTAAGGTTTTTTTTGTTATTTTTTGCGTTTGTTTTTGTGTAAGATTTTGTGTGTGTGTCAGTTTTTGTGTGTGTGTAAGTATTTTTGTGTGTGTGTTATTTTTTTTGTGTGTGTGTTTTAGTTTTTGTGTGTGTGTAAGTTTTTGTGTTTGTGTAATCTTTTGTTTGTGTGTAAGTTTTGTTTTGTGTGTGTAAGTTTTTGTGTGTGTGTTAGTTTTTGTGTGTGTGTTAGTTTTTTGTGTTTTTTTTTTTTTCTTTGTGTGTTTCTGTAAGTTTTTGTGTGTGTAAGTTTTTTTGTGTGTGTAAGTTTTTGTGTGTGTGTAAGTTTTGTTTATGTGTGTGTAAGTTTTTGTTTGTGTGTATAAGTTTTTTTGTGTGTGTAAGTTTTTTTGTTTGTGTAAGTTTTTGTGTGTGTGTCAGTTTTTTGTGTGTGTGTGTAAGTTTTTTTGTGTGTGTGTAATTTTTTGTTTGTGTGTGTAAGTTTTTGTGTGTGTGTAAGTTTTTGTATGTGTGTGTAAGTTTGTGTGTGTGTGTAAGTTTTTGTGTGTGTAAGTTTTTTTTTGTGTGTGTTAGTTCTGTGTGTGTGTGTTAGTTTTTGTGTGTGTGTTAGTTTTTGTGTGTGTGTAAGTTTTTGTGTGTGTGTTAGTTTGTGTGTGTGTGTAAGTTTTTGTGTTTATGTTAGTTTTTGTGTGTGTATAAATTTGTGTGTGTGTTTGTAAGTTTCTGTGTGTGTGTCTGTGTAAGTTTTTGTGTATGTCTAAGTTTTTGTGTGTGTGTAAGCTTTTATGTGTGTGTAAGTTTTTGTGTGTGTGTGTAAGTTTTTGTGTGTGTGTTAGTTTGTGTGTGTGTGTGTGTGTAAGTTTTTGTGTGTGTGTGTAAGTTTATGTGTGCGTGTAAGTTTTTGTGTGTGTGTGTGAGTTTTTGTGTGTGTGTAAGTTTTTTTGTGTGTGTGTGAGTTTTTGTGTGTGTGTAAGTTTTTGTGTGTGTAAGTTTTTTAGTGTGTGTGTAAGTTTTTGTGTGTGTGTAAGTTTTTGTGTGTGTGCAAGTTTTTGTTTTTGTGTAAGTTTGTGTGTGTGTGTGTGTAAGGTTTTTTGTGTGTGTAAGTTTCTTTGTTTGTGTTAGTTTTTGTGTGTATGTTAAATTTTGTGTGTGTGTGTAAGTTTTTGCGTGTGTTTTAGTTTTTGTGTGTGTGTTAGTTTGTGTGTGTGTGTAAGTTTGTGTGTCTGTGTGTAATTTTTTATGTGTGTAAGTTTTTGTGTGTGTGTAAGTTTTTTTTGTGTGTGTGTAAGTTTTTTGTGTGTGTGTAAGTTTTTGTGTGTGTGTAAGTTTTTTTGTGTGTGTAAGTTTTTTTGTGTGTGTAAGTTTTTTTGTGTTTGTGTGTGTAAGTTTTTTTGTGTGTGTTAGTTTTTGCGTGTGTTTAACTTTTTCTGTGTGTGTTAGTTTTTGTGTGTGTAACTTTTTTTGTTTGTGTAAGTTTTTGTGTGTGTGTAAGTTTTTGTGTGTCCGTAAGTTTTTTTGTGTGTGTGTAAGTTTTTTTGTGTTTGTAATTTTTTTTGTGTTTGTCAGTTTTTGTGTGTGTGTAATTTTTTTTGTGTGTGTAAGTTTTTTTTTGTGTGTGTAAGTTTTTGTGTGTCTGTAAGTTTTTGTTTGTATGTGTGTGTGTGTAAGTTTTTGTTTGTGTATGTTAGTTTTTGTGTGTGTGTGTAAGTTTTTGTGTGTGTGTAAGTTTTTGTGTGTGTGTAAGTTTGTGTGTGTGTGTGTGTAAGTTTTTGTGTGTGTGTAAGTTTTTGTGTGTGTGTAAGTTTTTGTGTATGTTTAAGTTTTTGTGTGTGTGTAAGTTTTTTTGTGTTTGTTTTAGTTTTTTAGTGTTTTTGGTTAAGTTCTTTTGTGTGTGTAAGTTTTTGTTTGTGTTTAAGTTTTTGTGTGTGTGTGTAAGTGTGTGCTGTTTTTCTAGTTTTGTGTGTGTGTGTAAGTTTTTGTGTGTGTGTAAGTTTTTGTGTGTGTGTTTGTAAGTTTTTGTGTGTGTGTGTAAGTGTGTGTGTGTTTTTAAGTGTTAGTGTGTGTTTTTAAGTAGTTGTTTTGTTCTGTGTAAGTTTTTGTGTGTGTGTGTAAGTTTTTGTGTGTGTTTTTGTTTTTTTGTGTGTTAAGTTTTTGTTTGTGTATGTTTATTTTTGTGTGTGTAATTTTGTTTTTGTGCGTAAGTTTTTGTGTGTGTGTATGTTTGTGTGTATGTGTAAGTTTGTGTGTGTGTTTTAGTTTTTTTGTGTGTGTAAGTTTTTTTTTGTGTGTGTGTGTAAGTTTTTGTGTGTGTGTGTATTTTTGTATGTTCTCGTAAGTTTTTGTGTGTGTGTAATTTTTTTTGTGTGTATGTAATTTTTTGTGTGTGTGTTTAATTTTTTGTGTGTGTGTTTAAGTTTTTTTGTTTATGCTAGTTTCTGTTGGTGGTTTTGTTTTTTTTTGTATGTTTTTTTGTTTTTTCGTTTTTGATCTTGTGTGTGTGTATGTTTGTGTTTTTTCTAAAGTTTTTTTTTGTTTGTAAGTGTTTGTTTGGTTTTTAGTTTTTTGTGTGTGTGTAAGTTTTTTGTGTCTGTAGGTTTTTTTGTGCGTTTATGTTTTGTGTGTGTGTGTAAGTTTTTGTGTGTGTGTAAGTTTTTGTGTGTGTTTAAGTTTTTGTGTGTGTGTAAGTTTTTGTGTGTGTGTTAGTTTTTTTTTGTGTGTGAGTTTTTCTGTGTGTATTAGTTTTTGTGTTTGTCTAAGTTTTTTTGTGTGTGTGTAAGTTTTTTTGTTTGAGTGTGTAAGTTTTTGTGTGTGTGTAAGTTTTTGTGTGTGTGTAAGTTTTTTTGTGTGTATAAGTTTTGGTGTGTGTGTGTGTGTAAGTTTTTGTGTGTGTGTGTAATTGTGTTTGTGTATATAAATTTTTTTTTGTTTTTTAGTTTTTGTGTGTGTGTGTAAGTTTTTGTGTTTGTGTTTGTTTTTGTAGCTGTTTTAGTTTTTTGTGTGTGTGTAAGTTTTTGTGTGTGTGTATGTGCTTTCGTGTGTGTAAGTATTTTTGTGTGTGTGGAAGTTTTTGTGTGTGTAAGTTTTTTTGTGTGTGAGTCTTAGTTTTTGTGTGTGTGTAAGTTTTTGTGTGTGTGTAAGTTTTTGTGTTTGTTTGGAAGTTTTTGTGTGTGTGTATGATTTTTTGTGGGTGGAAGTTTTTGTGTGTGTGTGTAAGTTGTTGTGTGTGTGTAAGTTTGTGTGTGTTTGTGTTATTTCGTATGTGTGTGTTATTTTGGGCGTGTGGTTTGTTAGTTTTTGTGTGTGTGTGTATGTTTCTTTTTTTTTATGTAAGTTTTTGTGTGTAAGTTTGTGTGTGTGACTAAGTTTTTGTGTGTGTGTAAGTGTGTGTTTTTATGTAAGTTTTTGTGTGTGTGTATTCTTTTATGTTTTTTTTAGTTTTTATGTTTGTGTCATTTTTTGTGTGTGTGTAAGTTTTTTTGTGTGTCTTTAAGTTTTTGTGTGTTTGTAAGCTTTTTTGTGTGTTTAACTTTTTGTGTGTATGTAAGTTTTTGTGTGTGTGTGTAAGTTTTTGTGTGTGTGTAAGTTTTTGTTTTTGTGTTAGTTTTTGTTTGTGTATCAGTTTTTGTGTGTGTGTAAGTTTTTGTGTGTGTGTAAGTTTGTGTTTGTGTGATTTTTTTTGTTTGTATAAGTTTTTGTGTGTGTGTAAGTTTTTGTGTGGGTGTAAGTTTGTGTTTGTGAGTGTGTGTTAGTTTTTGTGTGTGTGTATGTTTTTGTGTTTGTGGGTAAGTTTTTGTGTGTGTGTCAGTTTTTGTGTGTGTGTAAGTTTTTGTGTGTGTGTAAATTAGTTTTTGTTTTTTTTTTTTTATGTTTGTTTTAGTTTTTTTGTGTGTGTATGTTTTGTTGTGTGTGTGATAGTTTGTGTGTGTGTGTAAGTTTTTGTGTGTTTTTATGTTTTTGTGTGTGTTTTAGTTTTTATGTTTGTGTAAGTTTTTGTGAGTGTGTTTTAGTTTTTGTGTGTGTGTGTGCAAGTTTTTGTGTGTGGGTTTAAGTTTTTTGTGTGTGTGTGTAAGGTTTTGTGTGTGTTAGTTTTTGTGTGTGTGTATTAGTTTTTGTGTGTGTGTGTGTAAGTTTTTGTGTCTGAGTAAGTTTTTTTGTGTGTATAAGTTTTTATGTGTGTGTGTTATTTTTTGTGTGTGTGTAAGTTTTTTTGTGTGTGGGTAATTTTCCTTTTGTGAGTAAGTTTGTTTGTGTTTGTAAGTTTATGTGTGTAATAGTTTATGTTTTTTAGTTTTTGTGTGTGTGTAAGTTTTTGTGTGTGTGTAATTTTTTGTGTGTGTGTGTGTGTTATTTTTTGTGTGTGTGTAAGTTTTTGTGTGCGTGTAAATTTTTGTGTGTGTGTAAGTTTTTGTGTGTGTGTAATTTTGTGTGTGTGTTTGTGTTAGTTTGTGTGTGTGTGTAAGTTTTTGTGTGTGTGTAAGTTTTTTTGTTTGTTTTAGTTTTTGTGTGGGTGTTTGTTTTTGTCTGTAAGTTTTTGAGTGAGTGTAATTTTATTTGTGGGTGTCAGTTTTTGTGTGTGTGTAAGTTTTTGTGTATTTGTAAGTTTTTTTGTGTGTGTGTTAGTTTTTGTATGTGTGTAAGTTTTTGTTGTGTGTTTGTAAGTTTTTGTGTGTGTGTAAGTTTTGTGTGTTTGTGTGTAAGTTTTCGTTTGTGTGTGTGTAAGTTTGTTTGTGTGTGTAAGTTTTTGTGTGTGTGTATTCTTGTTTGGGTTTGTTAGTTTTTGTGTGTGTGTAAGTTTTTGTGTGTCCGCAAGTTTTTGTGTGTGTGTGTAAGTTTTTGTGTGTGTGTGTAAGATTATGTTTTCGTGTTAGTTTTTGTGTGTGTGTGTGTAAGTTTTTGTGTGTGTGTGTAAGTTTTTGTGTGTGTGTGTAAGTTTTTGTGTGTGTGTGTGTAAGTTTGTAGTGGTCTTGTAAGTTTTTGTGTGTGTATAAGTTTTTGTGTGTGTGTAAGTTTTTTTGTGTGTGTAAGTTTTTGTGTGTGTTTAAGTTTTTGTGTGTTTTTTTTATTTTTTTTGTTTGTTTAAGTTTATTTGTGTGTGTAAGTTTTGGTGTGTGTGTGTAAGTTTTTTTTTGTGTGTGTAAGTTTTTGTGTGTGTATAAGTTTTTGTGTGTGTCTAAGTTTTTTTGTGTTTGTAAGTTTGTGTGTGTTTATGTATGTTTTGTTTGTGTGTGTAATTTTTTATTTTTGTATAAGTTTTTTTGTTTGTGTAAGTTTTTGTGTGTGTGTGTAAGTTTTTTGTGTGTGTGTATGTAAGTTTTTGTGTGTGTGTAAGTTTTTGTGTGTGTAGTTTTGTGTGTGTAAGTTTTTGTGTGTGTGTAAGTTTTTTGTGTGTGTGTAAGTTTTGTGTGTGTGTAGTGTGTAAGTTTTGTGTGTGTGTGTAAGTTTTTATGCGTGTGTAAGTTTGTTTGTGTGTTTTAGTTTTTGTGTGTGTGTAAGTTTTTGTGTGTGTGTAAGTTTTTGTGTGTGTGTGTAAGTTTTTGTGTGTGTGTGTAAGTTTTTGTGTGTGTGTAAGTTTTTGTGTGTGTGTGTAAGTTTTTGTACGTGTGTGTAAGTTTTTGTGTGTGTGTATGTGTTTTTGTTTGTGTAAGTTTTTGTGTGTGTGTGTGTTAAGTTTTTGTGTGTGTGAGTTTTTGTGTGTGTGTAAGTTTTTTTGTGTGTGTTAGTTTTTGTGTGTGTGTGTAAGTTTTTGTGTGTGTGTATTTTTGGTAGTTTTTTTTAGTTTTTTTGTGTTTTTGTGTGTATGTTTTTGTTTGTGTTTTTTTTTTTTTGTGTTTGTGTTTTTGTTTTTTTTTGTTTTTAAGTTTTTGTTTGTGTGTAAGTTTTGTGTGTGTAAGTGTAAGTTACGTGTAAGTTTTTGTGTGTGTGTAAGTTTTTGTGTGTGTGATGTAAGTTTTGTGTGTGTAAATTTGTGTATGTAAGTTTTTGTGTGTGTGTGTAAGTTTTTGTGTGTGTGTAAGTTGTGTGTAGTGTGTGTGTAAGTTTTTATGTGTGTGTAAGTTGTGTATGTGGTGTAAGTTTTTGTGTGGGTGTGTAAGTTTTTGTGTGAAAGTTTTTGTGTGTGTGTGTAATTTTGTGTGTATGATTAAGTTTTTGTGTGTGTGCAAATTTTTGTGTGTGTGTAATTTTGTTTGTGCGTGTGTAAATTTTTTTATGTGTGTAAGTTTTTTTGTGTGTGTTTGTTTTTTTGTGTGTGTGTGTAGTTTGTGTGTGTGTGTTAGTTTGTTTGTGTGTGTGTTATTTTTTTTGTGTGTGTGTAATATTGTGTGTTTTTGTATGTTTTTGTGTGTGTGTAATTTTTTGTGTGTGTGTGTAAGTTTTTGTGTGTGTTTAAGTTTTTGTGTGTGTGTAAGTTTTTGTGTTTGTGTAAGTTTTTTTTTTGTGTGTAATTTTTTTTGTTTGTTGTAGTTTTTTTTTTTGTTTAAGTTTTTGTGTGTGTGTTAGTTTTTGTGTGTTTGTAAGTGTGTGTGTGTGTGTGTGTGTAAGTTTTTTTGTGTGTGTGTAAGTTTTTGTGTGTGTGTAAGTTTTTGTATGTGTGTAAGTATTTTTGTGTGTGTAAGTTTTTGTGTGTGTGTAAGTTTTTGTGTGTGCGTGTAAGTTTTTTGTTTGTGTGTGTAAGTTTTTTTTGTGTGTGTAATTTTTTGTGTGTGTGTACGTTTTTGTATTTGTGTGTTAGTTTTTGTTGTGTGTGTGTTTGTTTGTTTTGTTGTTGTAAGTTTTTGTGTGTGTGTGTGTAAGTTTTTTTGTATGTTTGTGTGATTAAGTTTTTTTGTGTGTGTAAGTTTTTGTGTGTGTGTGTAAGTTTTTGTGTGTGTGTGATTTTTTTTGTATGTGTGTAAGTTTTTTGTGTGTGTGTAAGTTTTTGTGTGCGTGTAAGATTTTTTTTGTGTGTGTGTGTGTGTGTAATTTTTTTTGCTTTTTTATTTTTATGTTTGTTTTTAAGTTTTTGCTCGGTCGCTAGTTTTTGTGTGTGTGTGTAAGTTTTTGTGTGTGTGTATTTTTTTTTGGGTGTGTATGTTGTTGAGTGTGTTCAAGTTTTTGTGTGTGTGTGTGTAAGTTTTTGTGTGTGTGTAAGTTTTTGTGTGTGTGTAAGTTTTTGTGTGTGTGTAAGTTTTTGCGTGCTTTTAAGTTTTTGTGTGTGTGTAAGTTTTTGTGTGTGTGTGTAAGTTTTTTTGTTTTTGTAAGTTTTTGTGTGTGTGTAAGTTTTTGTTTTGTCTGTGTGTAAGTTTTTTTGTGTGTTTAAGTTTTTTTTGTGTGTGTAAGTTTTTGTGTGTTTGTAAGTTTTGTTTTGTGTGTTTAAGTTTTTGTGTGTGTATAAGTTTTTGTGTGAGTGTAAGTTTTTGTGTGTGTGTAAGTTTCTTTTTGTGTGTAAGTTTTTTTATGTGTGTGTAAGTTTTGTGTGTGTGTGTAAGTTTGTGTGTGCGTGTGTTAGTTTTGGTTTTTGTGTGCAATTTTTTGTGTGTGTGTTAGTTTTTGTGTGTGTGTGTAAGTTTTTGTGTGTGTGTAAGTTTTTTTGGGTGTGTAAGTTTTTGTGTGTGTGTAAGTTTTTGTGTGTGTGTAAGTTTTGTTTGTTTTTGCAAGTTTTTGTGTGTGTGTGCAAGTTTTTGTGTTTTTGTGAGTTTTTTTGTGTGTGTAAGTTTTTGTGTGTGTGTAAGTTTTTGTGTGTGTGTAAGTTTTTTGTGTGTGTGTAAGTGTTTGTGTGTGTGTAAGTTTTTATGTGTGTGTTAGTTTTTTTGTGTGTGTAATTTTTTTTGTATGTGTGTGTGTTTATGTGTGTGTGTGTGTGTGTAAGTTTTTATGTGTGTGTAAGTTTCTGTGTGTTTGTAAGTTTTTGTGAGTGTGTAAGTTTTTGTGTGTGTGTATGTTTTTGTGTGTGTGTGTAATTTTTTTTGTGTGTTTTAGTTTTTGTGTGTGTGTATGCTGTTGTGTGCTTGTAAGTTTTTGTGTTTGTGTAAGTTTTTGTGTGTGTGTAAGTTTTTGTGTGTGTGTGTAAGTTTTTGTGTGTGTGTTTAAGTTTTTGTGTGTGTGTAAGTTTTTTGTTTTGTTTGATTTTTTGTGTGTGTGTGTAATTTTTTTTGTGTGTGTGTAAGTTTTTGTGTGTTTCTAAGTTTTTGTGTGTGTCTAAGTTTTTTTTTGTGTGTGTAAGTTTGTTTGTGTGTGTGTAAGTTTTTGTGTGTGTGTGTAAGTTTTTATATTTTTGTTAGTGTTTGTGTGTGTGTTAGTTTGTTTGTGTGCGTGTGTGTTAGTTTTGTGTGTGTGTTTGTTAGTTTTTTTGTGTGTGTGTAAGTTTGTGTTTGTGTGTAAGTTTTGTGTGTGTGTGTAAGTTTTTGTGTGTGTGTGTAAGTTTTTGTGTGTGTGTTTGTAAGTTTTTGTGTGTGTGTGTAAGTTTTTTTTTGTGTGTGTGTAAGTTTGTGTGTGTGTGTGTGTGTCAGTTTTTTGTGTGTGTGTGTAAGTTTCTGTGTGTGTGTAAGTTTTTGTGTGTGTGTAAGTTATTTTGTGTGTTTGTAATTTTTTGTTTTTGTGTAAGTTTTTGTGTGGTTTTAAGTTTTTGTGTGTGTGTGTAAGTTTTTGTTTGTGTGTTTGTAAGTTTTTGTGTGTGTGTGTAAGTTTTTGTGTGTGTGTAAGTTTTTGTGTGTGTGTAAGTTTTTGTGTGTGTGTAAGTTTTTGTGTGTGTGTGTAAGTTTTTGTGTGTGTGTGTAAGTTTTTGTGTGTGTGTAAGTTTGTGTGTGAGTTTGTTATTTTTTGTTTTTGTTTCAGTTTTTGTGTGTGAGTGTAAGTTTTTTGTGTGTGTAAGTTTTTTTTTTTGTGTAAGTTTTTGTGTGTGTGTAAGTTTTTGTGTGTGTAAGTTTTTTCGTTTGTGTAAGTTTTTGTTGTGTGTGTGTAAGTATTTTTATGTTTGTATGTTAGTTTTTGTGTGTGTGTAAGTTTTTTTGTGTGTGTGTGTAAGTTTTTGTGTGTGTGTAAGTTTTTGTGTGTGTGTAAGTTTTTTTGTGTGTGTATTTGTATGTGTGTGTGTAAGTATTTTGTGTGTGTGTAAGTTTTTGTGTGTGTGTGTAAGTTTTTGTGTGTGTGTAAGTTTTTGTGTGTGTGTAATTTTTTTTGTGCGTGTGAGAGTTTTTGTTTGTGTGAGTTTTTGTGTGTGTGTAAGTTTTTGTGTGTGTGTAATTTTTTGTGTGTGTTTAAGTTTTTGTGTATGTTTTAGTTTTTGTGTGTGTGTAAGTTTGTTTTTGTGTGTATGTTCTAGTGTGATTGTAAGTTTTTGTGTGCTAAAAAGTTTTTGTGTGTGTGTGTAAGTTTTTGTGTGTGTGTAAGTTTTTGTGTGTGTGTGTAAGTTTTTGTGTGTGTGTGTAATTTTTTTGTTACTTCTAAGTTCTTATGTGTGTGTAAGTTTTTTGTGTGTGTGTAATTTTTTATGTTTGTGTAAGTTTTTGTGTGTGTGTGTAAGTTTTTGTGTGTGTGTAAGTTTTTGTGTGTGTGTGTAAGTTTTTGTGTGTGTGTAAGTTTTTGTGTGTGTGTAAGTTAGTTTGTGTCAATATGTTTTTGTGTGTGTGTAAGTTTTTTGTTTTGGTTTAAGTTTTTTTGTGTGTGTAAGTTTTTTTGTGTCTGTTAGTTTGTGTGTGTGTGTTAGTTTGTGTGTGTGTGTGTTAGTTTTTGTGTGTGTAAGTTTTTGTGTGTGTGGGTAATTTTTTGTGTGTGTGTGTAAGTTTTTGTGTGTGTGTGTAAGTTTTTTTGTGTGTGTTAGTTTTTGTGTGTGTGTGTGTGTAAGTTTTTGTGTGTGTGTGTAAGTTTTTTGTGTGTGTGTAAGTTTTTGTGTGTGTGTATGTTTTTTTGTGTGTGTAAGTTTTTGTGTGTGTGTAAGTTTTGTGTGTGTGTAAGTTTGTGTGTGTGTGAAAGTTTGTTTGTGGGTGTAAGTTTTTTTGTGTATGTGTAAATTTTTGTGTGTGTGTAAGTTTTTGTGTGTGTGTAAGTTTTTGTGTGTGTGTGTAAGTTTTTTTTTGTGTGTAAGTTTTATGTGCGTTTTTGAGTTTTATTATGTGCTCAATTTTTTTTGTGTTTTTGAGTTTTTGTGTGTGTGTGTAAGTTTTGTGTGTGTGTGTAAGTTTGTGTGTGTGTGTAAGTTTTTTTATGTGTGTAAGTTTTTTTGTGTGTGTAAGTTTTTGTGTGTGTGTAAGTTTTTTTTTGTGTGTAAGTTTGTTTGTTTGTGTAAGTTTTTGTGTGTGTGTAAGTATTTGTGTGTGTGTAAGTTTTTTGTGTGTGTGTAAGTGTTTTTTTGTGTGTGTAAGTTTGTGTGTGTGTAAGTTTGTGTGTATGTCTTAGTTTTTTTGTGTGTGTGTAAGTTTTTGTGTGTGTGTAATTTTGTATGTGTGTGTAATTTTTTTTCTGTGTTTTAGTTTTTGTGTGTGTGTAAGTTTTTGTGTGTTTGTTAGTTTATGTGTGTGTGTAAGTTTTTTGTGTGTGTGTAACCTTTTGTGTGTCTGTAAGTTTTTGTATTTTTGTAAGTTTTTTTCTCTGCCTTAGTTTTTTTTTGTGTGTGGGTTTTTGTTTTTGTTCGCTTGTAAGTTTTTGTGTTTGTGTATGTTTGTTTGTTTGTGTTAGTTTTTGTGTGTGTGTGTAAATGTTTTTGTGTGTCTAAGTTTTTGTGTGTGTGTGTAAGTTTTTGTGTGTGTGTAAATTTTTATTTGTGCGTGAGTTTTTGCGTGTGTCTAAGATTTTGTGTTATTGGGTAAGTTTGTGTGTCTGTGTAAGTTTTTGTGTGTGTGTAAGTTTTTTTTTGTGTGTGTATTTTTGTATGTTTGTGTAAGTGTTTGTGTGTGTTTTAGTTTTTGTGTGTGTGTGTAAGTTTTTGTGTGTGTGTAAGTTTTTTTGTGTCTGAAAGTTTTTGTGTGTGTGTGTAAGTTTATATGAGTATGTAAGTTTTTGTGTGTGTGTACATTTGTGTGTTTACTTTTGGGATTGTGTGTCTGTTAGTTTTTGTGTGTGTGTAATTTTTTGTTTTGTTAGTAGTTTTTGTGTGTGTGTGTAAGATTGTTTTTGGTTGTTTAAGTTTTTGTGTGAGTGTAATTTTGTTTGTGTTTTTAAGAGTGCGTGAGTGAGTAAGTTTTTGTGTGTGTGTGTAAGTTTTTGTGTGTGTGTAAGTTTTTGTGTGTGTGTGTAAGTTTTTGTGTGTGTGTAAGTTTTTGTGTGTGTGTGTGTAAGTTTTTTTGTGTGTGTAAGTTTTGTGTGCGTGTGTAAGTTTTTGTGTGTGTGTAAGTTTTTGTGTGTGTAAGTTTTGTGTGTGTGTGTATTATCTTGAGTGTTTTCGAGTTTTTGTGTGTGTGTGTAAGGTTTTGTGTGTGTGTAAGTTTTGTGTGTGTGTGTAAGTTTTTGTGTGTGTTTACGATTTTTTGTGTGTGTTAGTTTTTGTGTGTGTGTTATTTTTTTTTTGTGTATGTGTAAGTTTTTGTGTGTGTGTAAGTTTTTGTGCGTGTGTGTAAGTTTTTGTGTGTGTGTAAGTTTTTGTGTGTGTAAGTTTTTTTTTGTGTTTGTAAGTTTTTGTGTGTGTGTATGTTTTTGTTTGTGTGTATTAGCTTTTTTTTTGTTTATTATCTTCTTTGTGTTTGTGTTAGTATTTTTTTGTATGTATAAGTTTTTTTGTGTGCGTGTTATTTTGTTTTTGTGTCTAAGTTTTTGTGTGTGTATAATTTTTTAGGTTTGTGTAAGTTTTTTTGTGTGTGTAAGTTTCTGTGTGTGTGTAAGTTTGTGTGTGTGTGTGTAATTTTGTGTGTGTGTGTGTAATTTTTTGTGTGTGTGTAAGTTTTTGTGTGTGTGTGTAAGTTTGTGTTTGTGTGTAAGTTTTTGTGTGTGTGTAAGTTTTTTTTGTTTGTGTTAGTTTTTGTGTGTTTGTAAGTTCGCTTTTAATGCTAAGTTTTTGTGTGTGTGTGTATGTTTTTGTGTGTGTGTGTAAGTTTTTGTGTGTGTGTAAGTTTTTGTGTGTGTGTAAGTTTTTGTGTGTGTGTAAGTTTTTGTGTGTGTGTGTAAGTTTTTGTGTGTGTGTGTAATTGTTTGTGTGTTTGTAATTTTTTTTGTGAGTGTTAAATTTTATTTGTGTGTAAGTTTTTGTGTGTGTGTGTAATTGTTTGTTTGTGTTTGTAAGTTTTTGTGCGTGTATCAGTTTGTGTGTGTGTGTCAGTTTTTGTGTGTGTGTGTGCAAGTTTTTATGTGTGTGTAAGTTTTTGTGTGTGTGTAAGTTTTTTTGTGTGTGTAAATTTTTTTTTTTTTGTTTAATTTTTTTTTTGTGTTTAAGTTTTTTTGTGTTTGTAATTTTTTTTTTTTTTTTGTAATTTTTTTTTTGTGTGTTAGTTTCTGTGTGTTCTTTATTTTTTGTGTTTGTGTAAGTTTTTGTGTGTGTATGTGTAAATTTTTGTGTGTTTGTGTAAGTTCTTGTGTGTGTGTAAGTTTTTGTGTCTGTCTAAGTTTTTTGTGTGTGTGAAAGTTTTTGTGTGTGTGTAAGTTTTTGTGTGAGTGTGTAAGTTTTCTTTGTGTGTGTAATTTTGTTTGTGTGTGTAAGTTTTTGTGTGTGTGTGTAAGTTTTTGTGTGTGTGTATAAGTTTTTTTTTTTGTGTGTGTAAGTTTTTGTGTTTGTGTAAGTTTTTGTGTGTGTATAAGTTTTTGTGTGTGTGTAAGTTTTGGTGTGTGTGTAAGGTTCTTGTGAAAATTTGTTCGTGTGCATAAGTTTTTGTGTGTGTGTGTAATTTTTTTTTGTGTGTGTCAGTTTTTGTGTGTGTGTAGGTTTTTGTGTGTGTTTAAGTTTTTGTGTGTGTGTAATTTTTTTTTTGTGTGTCTTAGTTTTTGTGTGTATGTTAATTTTTTTGTATGTGTAAGTTCTTGTGTGTGTGTGTGTAAGTTTTTTTGTGTGTGTAAGTTTTTGTGTGTGTGTGTAAGTTATTGTGTGTTTGTAAGTTTTTATGTATGTTTAAGTATTTGTGTGTATGTAATTTTTTTTTTGTTTTTATGTTTTTTTTTTTTTGTTATTTTTTGTGTGTGTGTTTGTGTGTTTTTTTGTGTTTTTGTTAGTGTGTGTGTGTGTTAGTTTTTATCTGTGTGTAAGTTTTTGTGTGTGTATAAGTTTTTGTGTCTGTGTAAGTTTTTTTTGTGTGTGTGTAAGTTTATGTGTGTGTGTAATTTTTTGTGTGTGTGTAAGTTTTTTTGTGTGTGTAAGATTGTTTGTGTGTTTAAGCTTTTGTGTGTGTGTAAGTTTTTGTGTTTTTGTAAGTTTTTGTGTGTGTGTGTAAGTTTGTATGTTTGTGTTTTTTTTTGCGTGTGTGTTTGTTAGTTTTTGTGTGTGTGTTTATTTTTTTTTGCGTGTCTGTAAGTTTTTGTGTGTTTTTGTAAGTTTTTGTGTTTGTGTAATTTTTTTTGTGTGTGTAAGTTTTTGTGTGTGTGTATGTTTTTGTGTGTGTAAGTTTTTGTGTGTGTGTAAGTTTTTGTGTGTGTGTAAGTTTTGTGTGTGTAAATTTACACACATAACAATGCACACACACACACACACACACACAAAAACAAAAACACACACACACACAAACAACACAAACAAACACACACACACACACACACAAAAACAAAACACACACACAAAACACACACACACAAAAACTTACACACACAAAACTTACACACACAAAAACACACACACACACACACACACAAAAACAAACACACACACACAAAAAAAAACACACACACACACAAAAAAACAAAAACAACAAACAAACAAAAAAACTACACACACACACAAAAACACACAAACACAAAAAGCACGCATACACACAAAAACGCCACACACACAAAATTTACACACACACACAAACACACATACACACACACACACAAACACACACACAAAACACACACACAAAGAAACTTACATACACACAAAAACACACAGACATAAAAACACATACACACACAAAACACACACACAACAAACACACACACAAAAACCTTCTACACACACAAAAAATTACACACACAAACAAAAACTACACACACACACCAAAACTTAAACACACACAAAAACTTACACACACACAAAAAGTTTTGTAAGTTTTTGTGTGTGTGTAAGTTTTTTTGTGTATGTGTAAGTTTTTTTTTGTGTGTAAGTTTTTGTGTGTGTGTAAGTTTGTGTGTGTGTCTGCTTTTTTATGTTTGTGTAAGTTTTTTTGTGTGTGTGTAAGTTTTTGTGTGTGTGTAAGTTTTTGTGTGTTTGTAAGTTTTTTTGTGTGTGTTTTTTTTTTGTTTTTATTTAAGTTTTTTTTGTGTGTGTAAGTTTTTGTGTGTGTGTAAGTTAGGGGGTGTGTTAGTTTGTGTGTGTGTGTAAATTTTTGTGTGTGTAAGTTTTTGTGTGTGTGTATAATTTTTTTTGTTTTTGTTAGTTTTTGTTTTTCCTTGTATTTGTTTGTGTGTTTATAAGTTTTTGTGTGTGTGTAAGTTTGTGTGTGTGTGTAAGTTTTTGTGTGTGTGTATGATTTTATGTGTGTTTTAGTTTTTGTTTGGGTCAATTTTTTTTTTCATGTATGTAAGTTTTTGTGTGTAAGATTGTTTGTTTCTTTAAGTTTTTTTGCGTGTGTTTAAGTTTTTTTGTGTGTGTAATTTTATTTGTGTGTGTATGTTTTTTTGTGTGTGTGTTAGTTTTTGTGTGTGTGTGTTAGTTTTTGTGTGTGTGTGTAAGTTTTTGTGTGTGTGTAAGTTTTTGTGTGTGTGTGTAAGTTTTTTTGTGTGTGTAAGTTTTTATTTCTGTTTAATTTTGTGTTTGTGTCTTATTTTTTTTTTATGTGTTTTAGTTTTTGTGTGTGTGTATGTTTGAATGTGTCTTTAAGTTTTTTTGCGATTTTGTTAGTTTTTTTTTGTGTGTAGTTTTTTGTTTTTGTGTAATTATGGTTTTTTGTGTAAGTTTTTTTTTGTGTGTGTAAGTTTTTGTGTGTGTGTGTAAGTTTTTGTGTGTGTGTGTAAGTTTGGGGGTGTGTAAGTTTTTGTGTGTGTGTAAGTTTTTGTGTAGTATTAAGGAAGAAGTTGTTATTTCGACGAGAAAAATTGTTAGTGTTAAGAAACAACTTGCTACTTCTAACCGAAAACTTGTTATCATAAACACAAAATCTTTATTTTTAAGAGAAATTTGTTGTCTTTGACTGAAAATTAGCTTCTATTAGAAAAAAGTTGTTACCTCGAGAAAAAATTTTTTAGTGTTAAGAAAAACTTACTTGTTCTAACAGAAAACCTGTTATCATAAACAAAAAAATTTTACTTCTAAGAGAAATTTGTTATCTTTCACGGAAAACTTGCTGCTATTATAAAACATTTGTTACTATTAAGAAAATGATGTTACTTCCAAGAGGAATTTGATAGAATAAAGTTAAAGTTTGTTAGTATTAAGGAAAAAAGTTATTATTTTGAAGAGAAAATTTGTTAGTGTTAAGAAAAAACTTGGTATCTCTAACAGAAAACTTGTTATCATAAACAAAAAAGTGTTACTTCTAAGAGAATTTTGTTATCTTTGACTGAAAACTTGCTGCTGTTAGAATAAATTCGTTACTATCAATAAAAACCTATTAGTTCCAAGAGAAATTTAATAGTGCTAAGTAAAAGTTTGTTAGTATTAAGGAAAAACTGGTTACTTCGAACAGATCATTTGTTACTGTTAAGAAAACTTGCTACCTCTGACAGAAAACTTGTTATCATAAACAAAACATATTACTTCTAAGAGAAATTTGTTATCTTTGGCGGAAAACTCGCTGGTATTAGAAAAAAATGTTACTATTAAGAAAAATCTGTTACTTTCAAAGGATAAAGGATTGTTGATACCCTTTACAACAATCAAAAAAGGTTAATTCACCCGCCAATAAAAAAAAGACAATTTGTATGACCTAAAAATACTATCTAATCTCCGTAACTATTCATCCATTATTATAACTAAAGCAGATAAAGGCAATTCTCTGGTTGTCATGGATACAAAAGATTACGACACAGAAATTGATTCTCATCTAAATGACGAGACAACATATAGAACTATAACATACGATCATACTGATCAATTTTCAAACAAAATTATAAATGAATTAAAAAGTTTAAAACAAAATGGTAAAATTATTCCACAACTATATAGTAAATTTTTCCCCGTGGTAGCTTTTTCCCAAAGTTTTATGGTCTACCAAAATTGCACAAGCAAGGCATTCCCTTAAGGCCCATAGTAGCTTGTACGAAATCCCCCGCATCCAATATTGGGAAATGGTTATGTACAGCCTTTAAAAGCTTTGCCATACTCTCAAAACTCATATATATGTAATTCGGTAGATTTAGTTGAAAAACGTAAATATCTCAGAAAATACAATTATAAGTAGCTTTGACATTGTTTCAATGTATACAAATATTGGTGTCGCAGTATCTGAACAGTTATTAGAAAATGAAATCAAAGAAAATTATCACTTAATAGAAGCTTCAGCAGCAGGAATAGATTTTGAAGTCTTAGTGACCTTGGTTACACTCTGTAACAAGTACTCAATGTATTTCCACTTCCGTAATTCTTTTTATCAGCAAATTAATGGCTTAGCGATGGGTGCGCCCCTCTCCGGGTTACTTGCGAATATTTATGTGGAACATATTGAAAATTGGGCATTAGATTCGTATTTTTTGAAACATATCTTCTGGGGACGCTACATGGATGACGTAATTTCACTCTAAAACTAGGGGGAAATTGAGCTTAAGGGTTTCTTACATCACCTTAATGCATACGATAGAAGTTTACAGTTTACTTTAGAAATCAAAATCGCAAATAAAATCCCATTCCTTGATGTGTAAGTTATTCGTAGCTTCGATAAACTCAATTTTACTTTTTTATAGAAAACCAACACAAAATGATAGATATTTGCATTTTAAATCAAACCACCCTCCACAAGTTGAAAGAGCAGTCGTAATATCCCTCGTTGATCGTGCCCTAAACCTTTGTTCTGATTCCAACATCACAGCAGAATTAATCTTTATCAAGGACATACTTTTTGGAAATGGGTATCCTATTAACTAAATTAAACTATATAAACTAAGTATATAACTAAAGCTAGACTACAACTCTAAACTAAAACTATTAACTGAAACTAAACTAAACTATAAATCTAACTAAAACTTTATGCTAAGACTCTAAACTAAAACTCTAAACTCTAAACTGAAACTCTTAACTGAAACTAGACTACAACTCTTAACTAAAACTAAATTAAACTATAAACTCTAACCAAAACTCTAAGATAAGACTCTAAGCTAAAACTCTAAACTCTAAACTAAAACTCAACTAAAACTAAACTAGAGCTCTAAGATAAGACTCTAAGCTAAAACTCTAAACTCTAAACTAAAACTCTTAAATAAAACTAAACTACAACTCTAAAACAAAACTCTTAACTGAAACTAAACTAAGCTATAAGTGTGACTAAGAACACGAAGATAATACTCTAAGCTAAAAATCTAAACTAAAACTCTTAAGTAAAACTAAACTAAGCTAAAATTCTAAACTAAAACTCTCAACTGAAACTAAACTAAACTATAAGTGTAACTAAAAATTATAAGCTAAGACTCAAGGATAAAACTCTAAGCTAAAACTCGTAACTAAAACTAAACCAAACTATAACTCTAAACTAAAACTCTAAACTAAAACTAAACCCTATCTGCCTTGTCTCTTTAGTTGATGCAGTAATGTCCTACCTGTCTTGCCTCTTTAATTGATACAGTAATTTCCTACCTGTCTTGTTTTAAGTTAAAAAAAATAAGTAAAAAAAAGTGCTACTACAAACAATATTTTTCTAATAGTAAAAGTCACGACTAACATTTATATATCATTCACATTTTGAATTTGGAAAATACCATGTTAAAAAAAAAATAGTTTGTTTTTCATGAAAAAATATTGAATGAGAACCATCAGTCCTCATAAATTGCATGCACAAAAATATGTTTTAAAATTTAAATCAGAAGTGTCATTCTATTTTTCTGATATGATTTAGAGATGTAAAAAAAAAGTTGAAAAAAATTTCAAAAAAAAAATGGTCACTACAAACATTATTTTTCTAATAGTAGGCCTAAAAGTCGTAACACACATGTCGAGGTAAGCCCCATTTGGAATTTGGCAAATATAAAATGTGATTTCTTTATGTTTTAAGCATGTTTATTATCATTCTAAGATATGTAAAAAAAAGTTGAAAAAAACTGTAAAAAAAAGAAAAAAAAAATGGTCACTACAAATATTATTTTTCTAATAGTAAAAGTTGCGACACACATATCTATCATTCCCATTTTGAAGTTGGAAAATATTAAATGTGATTTTTTTTATGTTTTAAGCATGTTTCATGACATTCTAAGAGATGTAAAAAAAATTTGGGGGGGGGGGTTGGAGGGAGGGAGGAGAGGGGGTTGGAGGGAGGGAGGAGAGGGGGTTGGAGGGAGGAAGGAAAGGGTGGGTTTGAGGTAGGCTGGAGGGGGGGCTGGAGGGCTATGGTCCTTTGTGCACAATCTCAATGCCTTTTGGTAAAAAAAAAGTTGGGGGGGGGGGGTTGGAGGGATGGAGGATAGGGGGGGGGTTGGAGGGAGGGAGGAGAGGGGGGTTGGAGGGAGGGTGGAGGGGGGGCTGGGGCACTTTGTGCACAATCTCAATACCTTTTGGTCACCCGCTTGTATGGTACGGGTACTGTGCGCTTTCTTTAATTGACACTATAATGGAGTATGCCCGCTCTCTTTCAGTGACATAGTAAGGGAGTACTCTGCGCTCTCTTTCATTGACATAGTAAGGGAGTACTGTGCGCTCTCTTTCATTGACATAGAAGGGAGTACTGTGCGCTTGTATGGTGGAGGGACTGTGCGCTTTTTAATTGACCTATCACTACTCACTAGCCCTTTCAATTTCCAATCAAGTGAGCCCTTTTGAAGTTTCTACGACAAGACTTTCAATAAAAACCTTATATGCCCCCAGGGCATAACTTAAAACCCTTGACCTGGGGGCTGGGGGGAGAGGGTGTCATCCTCAAAGACCTAATTTCAAGAACTTTCTGCAACTTTGAACAAAATGACTATCTGAAAATTTTAATTGGATGTGTTTGGGGATATTGTGGGCGTAAGAGGGGGGTTAGTTACCCTCCACTAGCCCTCTAAATTTCCGATTGAATGAACCTTTTTTGAAGTTTTTACGACAACTATATCTATCAGAACCTTATATGCCCACAGGGCATAACTTACAGCCTTTGCCCTTGGGGCTCTGGGGGGTTTGTCATCCCTAAATACATAATTTCCAGAACTTTCAACCACGTTGAACAACATGGCTATCTCTAAACTTTGATTGAATGTGTTTGGGGAAATGGTGGGCGTGAGAGGGGGGTTAACTACCCTCCACTCTCTTTCGACTATTAAAAAGGGCATTTTCAATTTCCAATCAAATCAGCCCTTTTTGAAATTTCTACAACAACTTTCTATATAAATCTTATATGTGCCCAGGGCATAACTTACATCCCTTGTACTGAGGGCTCTGATGGGGTTATCATCCTAGAAGACCTAATTTTCAGAACTTTCGACTACGTGGACCAAAAAGGCTATCTCAAAATTTTGATTGGATGTGTTTGGGGAAATGGTGGGCGTGGAAGGGGTATTAGTTGCCTTCCAATCACTTTCGACTATTAAAAAGGGCACTATCCATTCCAATTTCCAATCGAATGAGCCCTTTTTGAAGTTTCTATGACAACTTGTTCTATAAAAACCTTATCTGCCCCTAGGGCATAACTTACAACCTTTGCCCTGAGGGCTGTGGGGGGGGTTGTCATCCTCAAAGACCTAATTTCCAGAACTTTTAACTACGTTGAAGAAAATGGCTATCTTAAAATTCTGATTGGATGTGTTTGGGGAAATGGTGGGCGTGAGAGGGGGGTTAATTGCTCTCAAATCACATTCGACTATTAAAAAGGGCAGTAGCCCTTTGAATTTCCAATAGAACGAGCCCTTTTTCAAGTTTATACGACAACACTTTACCGTATATGCCCCTAGAGCATAACTTACAACCCTTGACCTGAGGGCTGTCGGAGAGTGTGCTCCTCAAAAACATAATTTCTATTTGGAAATCAACGACACTGAACAAAATGGCTATCTAAAAATGTTGATAGGATGTGTTTGGGGAAAAGGTGGGCGTGAGAGGGGGGTTAGTTTCCCTCAAATCACTTTCGACTATTAAAAAGGGCACTAGACCTTTGAATTTCCAATCGAATGAGCCCTTTTTCAAGTTTCTAGGACTAAAGTCTCGATAAAAACTTATATGCCCCCAGGGCATAACTTATAACCCTTGCCCGGAAGCCTGTGGGGGTGTGTCCTGCTCAAAGGTATAATTTCCTGAACTTTAAACTGCGTGGAACAAAAAGGCTATCTCAAAATTTTGATTGGATGAGTTTGGGGAAAGGGTGCGCGTGGAAGGGGTATTATTTGCTTTCCAATCACTTTCGACTATTAAAAAGGGCACTAGCCCTTTGAATTTTCAATCAAATGAGACTTTTTTGAAGTTTCTATGACAACGCTTTCTATAAAAACCTTATATGCCCCAAAGGCATAACTTACAACCCTTGCCCTGATGTTTGTTGGGGAGTGACCTCCTCAAAAACATAATTTCTATCAGGAAATTAACTACACTGAAAAAAATTGCTATCTCAAAATTTTGATTGGATGTGTTTCAGGAAAATGTGAGCGTGGAAGGGGTGTTAGTCGCCTTACAATTATTTTCGACTATTAAAAAGGGCACAAGCATTCCAATTGAATGAACCCTTTTCGAAGTTACTACGACAACTTCTTCGATACGAAGTGGTATTAACGGATTGAGAAAATGGTGCTTTTTCTAACTAAGGGAAGGAAAAAAAAATTACAAAGTGTAGTTGTTAACCCAAGTTTATGGTATGTTGAGGAATAAATGTCAACGCTGTAACTGAAGTTTCCTCAAGATATTGCTAATATAATAAAATGATAAAAAAACAATAAATTTCGATTAATCTTTCTATGCAAATCTATTATGTAATATAACTTTATGCCAATCGGTGCGTATCGATCTGTTATGGACCAAATCGGCAAAGAGAATAGTTTTGGGTTTTTATTGGCTGTCACTAAAATTTTCACTAGAGTGTCCCTTTTGGTTTTGATGTTTGGGTTATATATTTGCACATTAGGGGGGATTATGATAGGTTAGGGGCACTTTCCAAATACTTTTCCCCACCCCCCTCTAATGTGCAAATATATAGCTTAAATTGTACAATCATATAAACTAAAGGTTATATTTAATTAGGATTAACCTAACTTCAGTTCTTGGGTGTCTTCGGTATTATTAACAAGTTCCGAATTTTGTTTCGGGGGGGGGGGGGTACAATAGCTTTAAAAAACGCATCACAATTTTTTTATGTGCATTTTTGGTTACCTTATTTCGAGTCGGACAAACATTTAAAGGGGGGAGGATCGATCCCCTACCCCCCTTTATACGGCCATGGCTGAGCAGGAATAATTTTTGTTCGTGTTAAGTTTCAGTCTCACTTTTTATTTCCATAGAAGTTTTTTTCAACTTTCAAAATGGTCGTGACAGAAAACTTTCTACCTTTCAAATGATAAAAAAAAACAAAAACAAGCCTACTATTTATGTCACAATCATTCAGTATCTCTGCTTTCGTAATGTAAGCCCCATAAACTAACATTTTGATAAAACCATCATATTTCGCAATATTTAGCACCTTATTAATCAGTTTTACAAAAAAAGCACCGATAAGGAAAAGTACACTTCACCCAGGAAATGATTGGCATTGTTATTCGTTTCTCAAGTGAAAGACTGAGAACATAGAGATCAGTTACACTTTAGAATTCAGGCATAGGCATAGTGATGGCGACCCCAGAAAGTCGACTGACCTATATCAAATATGCTTTGTTTTTGTATAATTTCTTGGGAGTGGTAAGTAATAATACATTTTTACTCCGCTTCAATTAATGAAAAAAAATGTTGAGATGAGTTGACTGATTATAATATAAAGGGCTGTTCTATATATTAATTATACTAATATTAAATTACACTTAATGTTACAGTATAAATACTACTAATGTAATATTCACACATAAATATTACACTAAATTTTAAGTTGTACTAACGGGATCATTAAATTTGTAATCATCGAAAAAGGTAATGATGGCGTGAAGTCTATAACAGTGGGACTATAGAAACAACCCAATTGAAAGTCAATTTATAGAAATTGGATGCTTTTAATAACCTCCAAATTTAAAGCTGTTTGATTACAATGAGACCAATTAATTTATGATCTGAATAAAATAATTCTGTAATATAAAAGAATTGAACATAATACATTAATGGAAAGAAATAACTAATAATAATATAAAATGGCTTCGGTATTCTAAAGGCGATATTTTTGGGGGTCCTAATTGGAGAACGAGGATGGAAGGGATATTTCCCCTTAGATTTCGAAAAATTATCTTTTTTGGTTTTATGAATAAAAAGTATTAGATTTCGAAAAATAATCTTTTTCAGTTTTATGAATAAAAAGTATTAGATTTCTAGTATATGTCAGCAGAGCTGTAGAGTCAACCTGGTTAAAAGTCAAATTTGATTGACGTTCTGTTAAGGCTGGGTTGGCTGAAGTACACTCAAGCAGCATGTGTCACAATCATATTAATGTTAGATTTTTCTAAATAGATTTATTTTGACAATTAACTGAAAAAAGCGGGTTACTGGTAGCACGAACTAGAGGTCAGCAGGGCTGCTGGGTCAACTTATTAAAGAGCCATAAAAGGGGTTGGAAACGTTTAAAAAATACTTACCTAGTTCAGTAGTGAATGAAATAAGATAAAAGAAGCATATTTAACCAATCGATAGAACGTGTTAACCACAGAATGTGTTGGCCAGGAATCTCATCAACTCTTGTCAGAAATAATGTGAAATGCGTTATTCAGAAATCATGTGAAGTGCATTGCCCCCTTTAATTAAAAAGTACCTTTGATATCCTTGGCTAAGAATGTCTGTATTTTCTTATCCTAAATGTTCTTCGTCGATGTTCTATTTTATCTTCCTGAAAACCTAGCCCTTTTCCCTGACGTGTCAGGGGGAATCTCCAGCATTTTAATGGGGTGGGGCAAGAGGGGTCCATATCCGGATAGTCAAAGGGCATGGGATAAATAATAATTTTTTCTCCACATTATAGGGGAAACTGTCCCCCTCCTCCTTGCCCCACCAAACGACACCTCAGATCAAAAGTAGACACTCTGGTGCTAGGGGTGGTCATAATTCGATGTTTTGCGTGCATTGGCTTCAAACCGAAATTTTTACTAATAATCCCTTTTTCCTGGAATGCAAATACATCAATGTCTAGATATTAAAAATAAGTGAATTCAAAAATTGATAAGATTTTAACCTACAGCTAAATCTTAACTTCAGCTATTGACGTTTCATATGTATTTACAATTGATTTAACTAAATAAACTTTTGAAATGATGTGACCCATTATAATCAACCAGTTTTTGGTAACGACTGTAATCAAGAACCAGATCATGCTTATGACATTGGCGTCAGTTTAAGGGCCGGGGATATGTGGCCGCCCCCTAGATTTCTTTGCCTGGTAGATTTTTAGAAATACCCTTCTTAGGGGTATTTTCACTGAAAAATGCATTTTTGGTCTTTATTTGGAAAAATTGGAAAAACTACAAATTTGTCCACCTCTAGATTTTGAAAATTAGATTTAGCCCCCCCCTAAATTTTCTTTAATTGATGTCATTGGCTAACAATAAGCACAACTCTAAAAAAAAGAAGTTTTGATAAAAATATATAAACAAAAAGAATGGGCTTTTCATGGTAATTTTAGAGGTAACTGTAGTTTCAACCTGGTCAAATGTCAAATTTGATTGACATTTTGTTACAGTGAAAAGTAATTTT
Source organism: Artemia sp. Qi Xiang Cuo (assembly GCF_049724085.1). Lineage (NCBI taxonomy): Eukaryota > Metazoa > Arthropoda > Branchiopoda > Anostraca > Artemiidae > Artemia > Artemia sp. Qi Xiang Cuo. The sequence goes on along the minus strand of NC_142797.1, from coordinate 69,525,108 downwards.
GTAACTTTTGAAAATTAGAGTTTACTCCCCCCACCTCGCCCCCTAAATTTTCGTTAATTGATGCTATTGGCTAATAATAAGAACAGCTCTAAAAACAAGAAGTTTTTCTAAAATATCTAAACAAAAACAATACACATAGCACTTTTAAACATGTAAAATTTAATAAAATTTAGTTACCCACCCAAAGCTAAGAACCAGACGAAATTTGCCTGATACTTGAAAGCAGGGGAAAGCATCCCCAAAAACAGCACATGAGCTATATAAAATTACATCGTTAAATTAAGAGTAGAATAAAACCCCTACCGAAGAAGTTTAAAGCCCTGTGTACAAAAATGTGAAATTTTGCATTTTGTCCTAGAAGAAATATCACGGATACGTTCGTATGTGCTTTTTTTCAAGGGTGATCTTGTCAAACCAATGGTCTTAGAAAATTCTTCAGTAGCCTAATTCAAAAGAAGATCAGGAGTTCTTCTGTCCTTTTTTAGTATTAAACAAAAAATAAAACAACTTTTCTTTAGTAAAAGTAAAGAACGAAGCTATTTCTTGCGAAGAGCAAAAAAAAAAAAAAACTAACTGGATTTACAATGAACAATGAAGTAAAAGTTTAAAGAAACAGATTCTAGACTTGATAAAAACTGAAAACAATAATGGATTTATGATGTACCGAAAATAAAACTGGTATTTAACTCAAACTCAAAGAACAGAAATTAGTAGATATCGGAACTGGGAAGTCGTCCCCTTTGTAACCCAATTATAGCGTGAGTGTCATTCGCGCTTTACTTAAAGTAGAATATATTTTAAGCGATTTCTCTTTTATCATTATAATATTGAGAAATAAATAGATATACGAAAGGTCTCTAAGTTCATGCGGAATCATTTTATAATATTAATCTTGTTCCATCAGGCTGTAATGCACTAATGTTTCATTCAGACTTTCTTCATTCTAAACAGATTCCTTTAAAATGCATAAAAGAACCGAATAAATTTTTCATTGCAAATTTTCATTCCAAAGAACAAAATGGGTTTCATTTAAAATCAAAACTACTCATTTTCTAAATGTAATCTAGGCACCATTGCTTTATATGTTTAAATGATATAGACCAAAAAGAAGAATTTAGACATAAAATAGTTTTTTTTAAATATGTATATTTTTGTTTGCGTGATCTTGATTGTTAATAGGGTTATAGTTTTCAATTATTATAAATTCATTCCAGAATTAGTTTAAAAATTAATTTTGGTTTTATTTGTTATATCATGAACAACAACGCAACAAAGAACAATGGCGTTCCAAAACTAATCAAGGGTTACAAAAAATGGTGATTTCTTTCACTCTTCTTTTGTTTTAAAATTCTAAAATGTGGTTCATTTAAAACAATATGTATTTTGAACGTTTAATTTTTTATAGGGCTATATCTAGGATTTTTTGGGGGCAGGGGGCGTAATTTGTCGGGGGAGGATGTTGTTTACAAAAAGCAATTTATAAAACCCTTCAAAATTTTCTTATATGCATTTTTGCATCTTTGAACCTTTTTGTAGAATTGAACCTTTAGGAAAGGGGGGGGGGGTTGCTGATTCCCAGTAAAACCATTCACTCTGGAACTGACCTTAGTTGTTATTGGACAAAACATCCCTTTTTTTGCTTTCAGTAACTCGCGCTATAATTGGGTAAAAGGGGACGGCTTCCCAATTCATGTATCTAGTAATTTCTGTTTGTTTTGAGTTTGAGTTAAATACCAGTTTTATTTTTGGTACATCATAACTTCATTATTGGTTTTATTATTCATCAAGTCTGATATATGTTTCTTATAGCTTTTAGTTCATTGTTTTCATTATAATTTCAGTTAGTTTTTTTGTTCTGCTCAAGACATAGGTTTACTCTTACTTTTGCTAAAAAAAAAAACTTTTTTTTTTAATTTTATCCCTGTTCGTTTTTAATATATTTCTGTGAAAAAGAAAAATAAAAAAAAAAGAAGAAGAACTAAATAATGGCTTGAAGATTGAGTAATTTGTGATTTTATTCTAAGGCCCTAATTGAATGAGAAATTAACATTGACCCTAATTGATCATTGACCCTAATTTGGTCACCAAGAGACCAAATTATAAAAGAATAAAATCTAAATCTATGCAAAAAGTAAATTTCGGAGTAAGCGGAGTAATTCCATCTTCCCTAAAAAAAAAAAAAAAAAAATTTAACATTACTGTTTACAGTGTTTTGCATAAAATTTGTAGAATAATCAAAATAGTCATTAAGATCAAGAAAAAAAACAACAGATTATAGGCATTTTTAAACACTTCTTATTTCAACATAAGATACTAGATAATATAGCCAATTAGAAGGAAATAAATTGAGACTGAAAATACCTTAAATTAAAATTGAGATATAAATTGTCCATTAATTTTCATACCCCAAGACTTTTGTTACAAATTTTTCAAACATGTCAGGTGGAAAGTGGTTTTCCATCATTTACATTCGACTATTAGAAACATCCTAAAGCTTTTAATTTCTTGTTATTGATTTATTTACATCCTTTATATTCTAAGGATGGCCTTAGAAAGGCCATCCTTTCTGTATAAAAAAAATTATGTATTGTGAGAAAATAGTATTTTACTTTTTCGGTGGAAGATATCGTAACATGACTATTTTTTTGTTATTGCACAAACGAAGAAATTTTCGCCCTTCATATAGGAAGTGCTAAATTGCAATCCATTTCGGGGAGACTAGGAATTCACCATACACATAAAATACCACAGCGGGTGAAATTTTGAGTGCCGTAACCACCCAATGTTCGCATCCAGGGGCGTAGCTACAGTGTTTTTATTGGACGGGTAAGGGGGGGGGTTCTATTGAAGTAGGTTCTATTCAGGTGGTAGGGAAGAAAAGTAAGTATCTAACAAACACGCAACGTGGTAAATTTAAAAACATTACGGAATACATTATAAACAATAAACACATTAAACAATCATAAATATAAGTGCTGGTGCTTAGCATTTTGCAAAATTGTAGGCTGTGAGCCGCTTAAGACGGAAGTTGTATAGCGCAAACAAGCTTTCGGATGGATGATATTGAATTTCGTTTACACTCGGCATTTTTCAGCCAAATTGACCACTAATGCTGCATTACATATCCCCCTCCACTTCTCCCAGCCCCCAAGCCCAGCAAAGGATGCTCAATCTCATAATTGAACCAAGATCTATTCTAAAAGCTCTGGGTATCACGCTTTTCGTTTGCTCGTAGTTTTGAATGGATTTTGACTCTGTAAGATTTAATTTGTTATACTAAACTTTTAATGTATCTGATTTATTGAAATATTATATTTTATTTTTTATTAAATTGATTTGCTTGTGGGTTTGCCAATTTATATTAATAAATAGCATTGCTATCAGCAGGCCACATAAAGCCGAAACAAAAATCATAGGCAGCGCAAAAGCACTAAGTAAAGATGCAGGATAGGTCACAGTGTTACCACAGATTGTGTAACATTACACTGTGACACATTTCCCAAATTTAAATAGTGACCGCATTTAAAATTTGAAGGTATTCGAAAAATAAAGTTATAATTATTAACTTATCCGTTGGGTATTGTTTAACAAAGAATATACAGAAAATCAGAAGAATTATTGGCATCACTGCGGCAGAAACTTTAAATTAATTAGAAATTGCCAGGAATGCCAATTGGAAAGGAAAATTGACTCCTAGAGTTTAAAATTACCTTACGTTTTGTGTCTTTGTCTAGAAAAATCGAATTATATAAAAATTAGACAAAAGTGTTTCTTGTATAAATGAAGGTGTGAGGGGGGGTGTACATTTCCGGAGGGGGTTACACTGCATATTGTTTGTATGTCTATAATTCACTTCACAAGCGAAGCTCGGTCTCCTAGTGCAGCATGATAAAACTGATAAAAATAGGAAAAGAAAATGGTTTGGTACCGCTTCTGCGTGCACACAAAATTTCTTAACTGTGAGAAATATATATATATATATATATATATTGTATAAATTCACTTTATTCTATTCTCAGCACACATTTGGTACAACATGCTGAAGCACAGATAGATGTGCTACAAGTAGCGCTGGCGTTGTGTGAAATGCGACTAATTTAAGTCATAGTTCTTAGCACCAGGGTTGCCACCCGGTGAAAAAAAATCACTGGGTTTTAGTGCTTTGTGGGTTGATTTAGTGACTTTCTTAAATAATCTAGTGATTTATATGCAAATTTAGTGATTTTTTAGTATTAGCAGTATAAAAAATCACTAGAAATAGCGATAATCACTAAGGGTGGCAACCCTGCTTAGCACATTTAAGTCAATTCTTTTTTTGTAGCTGGTTAAAAGTAACATTTAGAAAAGCGTTAAAAGCAAGAAATTAGCATAGTATAATGCATTGAGGCAGTTCTCTATTTATGGATTAGTATGTGAATTCGAAACGTAAAGAATAGGACGTTCTCGTCACGCGTTAGGTGTTTACAAATAACAGAATTTGAAGCTTACAAAATTTGCATTTGGAGCTTATATTATTGCATTTGGGCTTTTAAATACAGATTATTATTATTATTATATATATTAGCTCTTCTTATCAGTGCTTATTAAGTATTTTAATGACAAATAGGATAATGGGAGTTTCAATTAAATACTGGAAACAAAAATTAAACCAATTAAAGGATTTCTGGAGCGGATCTCCTTCTACCAAATTTCGTGACTAAACTACAACCAATTTGAGTTATCTAGTTACAGTGCCAATACCCTTATAAAAAGTAATAAGTCTTATTTTCTTTTTCATTAATTTCTTTTTCATTTAGGAAATGATATTCACAGTATATTTACCTTCTTATTCTTCAATAATTCCATTTCTGTCCTATTTGCATATTTGAGGATGTATTCATTTCTACTTTTGAAAGTTTTAAAACAAGAGAATCTAATGTTGAACTGATAGATTTTAGGAAGTAAAAGCACCTTAAATATCAGGGGAAAAAATTGGTCTAAGCAAATGGTGCGAAACAGTAAGCATAAAACATTTTTAAATTTTGCTGTTAACTAGGCTCACATTTTACTTGATGATAAATTTTTAAAGGCTGTATATTTGGAAAAATATTAGTGTGGAACATATTATGAAGCGTAATGGACCCCTATTTTTTCGTTTTCTTTATGTTAAAAACGAGCATGGATTAATTTTAAAAAAATATCTTCTCAAAGTAAAGAGCAAATTTGACATGTTCTCGAAAACTGCTCCATATTTTTTCGGGAAATATATATATATATATATATATATATATATATATATATATATAAAAAAAAATATATATATATATATATATATATATATATATATATATATATATATATATATATATATATATATATATATATATATATATATATATATATATATATATATATATATATATATATATATATATATATATACTCCTTTTTATGGTTTCTATAACCATAAAACTGAATATTTAATCAAAATTTGGAGATGACAGTAGGACTCTAATTCTAGAATCAGGCACTAACGCCTATTTAAGGTACTTCGGTTCCATTCATTGCCTGAGAAGGAGGGGTCTTAGCCCCAAGAAAAATTGTAAAAAGAAATTCAAAGTTTCCTTGTAATTACTGTTAAAACTATCAATTTTTTTAGTCCTTTCTAAAAATGTATGCCCAAGCCCCGGCCCAGTACAGCTGTTTGTGTCAAGGTGTACCTACAATACAAAAGATATGTATAATGTACTTCGGTTCCATTCATTGACTTTGGAGTGATTTGTAAATAGTTTTTTTTTACTGCTCCCATCTCCTGCTGAGAACCTCTTAACCCCCTAGATACGGCCTTGGAAATGTCACCTCGTAAATGACGCTCTATTGCCACTGATTTTAAGAATAATAGATAAAAACTATGAGTGAATAGACGAAACATAAAACGCACAAAAATCAAAAGGAACAAACAGGTAAAAATTAAAACGAACAGCGTAAACCACAAATAACTGAGAGAATAACGCCCACAAACCGTTCAAAAGACGTAGCGGCATTGCTCCTCTCCCTCCCTCCAAACGACTCCAATGGGCACAAACTAAATGACCAAACTCTAGGAGGCCGTGGCGATTTTGCTTTTTGCCAAGAACCCGTTTCCATTCTCTCAAGTGTCCGGTATTCTTTGGTCAGTGCGACAACTATGTATTTAAAACCATAATTTTCTCGCATTTCCTGAGGAAGGACACACCTGTGACTTATTACTATAGAAAACACCTGATCGGTGCTTGGAAGATTCTACTAAAAACGTTTCTCCATCAAATCCATCTGCTTCTCCATCAAAAAATAGCTTCAACAAATACACTAAATCTGAATTTTTTACTGGCGGCAAGACTTTGCATTCCCGACGTAAAAGGTACCACAAATTAAGCTAGAAAAAAAAATAATTAGTTGATTAAGGACTACTTCAATCCATTTACGCTCTAAATACTTGCCTTCTCTAGAAATCTACTTTTTAAAAAAGTTACATTTTTAGATACTTGGTGTGGCCCTTTTTGGCTTAGCCTGCTGGGCATACGCTGATTGGGACTTCAAGTATTTTATAAATACAATAGAAATGCGTCATTTTCACGATGGAACAGCAGTTTTACTTACAGCTGCTATTTTAGCAGCTCTTGCTCCACCTATAGGCTGCTTAGGTGCAATGGGAGAAAGCAGAGGTGCTCTTCTCGTGGTAAGTTTTCTTTTTCCTTATTAGTCCTTTTAAATCGCCAAAACCAAATCAAACAGTTCGTGGTAACGAAGTGTAAGCTCGGAGCGACCCTGCTCAATAGTAACCGTAACTCTAAAGAACGGTATTTTGACACCAGTAGATACATCAAAAGAATTAGATTGTTACGCTCATTTCAAATATACAAGTTTCATCAAGTTTAGTCTTACCGATTCAAAGTTAAGAGCCTGAAAAAGTTTGCCTAATTTTCGAAAAAAGGGAGAAGCACCCCCTAGAAATGATAAAATCTTTATGAAAATCAAACCATCAGATTCAGCGTAACAGAAATCCCTACTGTAGATGTTTCAAGCTCCTATCTGCAAAAATGTGGAATTTTGTATTTTTTGACAGTTTAAAGATCACGGATGCGTGTTAATTTTTTTTTTTTTTTTTTTTTATTGGTCATCGTAACGATCGTGGGAGGATATTTCTATGGAGGATATTTCCTTTGGAAGACAATGTTTCTGTGAAGAGGGTGCAGGATTTCCCAGTATTATTTAAAAAACGATCAGAAATTAAATAAAAAAACAAGTTTTTTCAACTGAAAGTAAGGAGCAACATTGTGATTCAGTGATTTGTAATTCAAACAAAATTCGAACTTTAGCGTAAAGAGCGAGGTATTGACGTGGGAGCAAACCCCCTCATATACGTAATAATTTCTGGTCGTTTTAAGTTTTAATGTTGCTCCTTACTTTCAGTTGAAAATACTTGTGTTTTTATTTTATATATCAACCGAATCGGATTATTATATTGGTTCCAAATAAACGAGTTTCATTAGGTTTAGAAACATAATGAAAATTACACCGTCAGATTCAGAGCTTCCGAGAACCCTACTGTAAAGGTTTCAAGCTTGCCAGAAGAAAGATTACGGATGCGTGTTTATTTGTATGTTTTCCCCAGGGGTGATCGTATCGACCCAGTGGTCCTAGAATATCGAGAGATGTTTCATTCGAACAGAAATTAAAAGTTTTATTTTCGTTTTTAAGTGACCAAAATATTGGAGGGCAACTATGCCCTGTCCCATGCCTTTTTTTTCTTAGAATCGTCTGTTCAAACTTTTTAGATAACCATTTTGTTCAGCATAGTCAAAAAGTCCACTAACAATACCTTTGGGGACAACATGCCCCCCTACCCCCATGGCTCCTGGGGGAAGGTCTTTAACTTTTAAAAGTTGCCCTTGTTTACGTATAGTATTTGTTATTGGGAAGTATGCAACTTTTTACAGGTTGGGGGGGGGATTTTTTATCTGGAAGAATTTTCCAAGGGGAGAGGTTTCTATAGGGAGGGAAGCTTCCAGGGAATAAATTTTTCAGGGGAAGTTTTACACTTGGGGAATTTGCCAGAATTCCTATACGAAATTCTTCTTATGTCTTTCTTTCTCTTTGCTGACTCGCGTTCAGCTGTTAATGGTAATTGTCCGGGGTAAGTTTTCAGCCGGATTTAATTGTCTAGAGGATATATTTGTGAGAAGGAGGGATTTTTCCGAGGAGGTGGAGCCACATTTCCTGGCATTATTTAAAAAACGGTCAGAAATCAAATAAAAAAAAACAAGTCTTTTCAACTAAAAGTAAGGAGCAACATTAAATCTTAATATTAATAGAAATTATTCGTATATGAGCGGGTTGTCCTCTCCTCAACACCTTGCTCTTTACGCTAAAATTTAAATTGTGTCCCAATTCTTGAAAAACAACTCCTGAAACACTAGGTTCGTTTAATTAGAATAATAAGAATCATTTTAAAAGAACTAAAAAACGTTAGCGTGAAGTGTGAGGTGTTGAGGAGGGGGCAACCCTCATATACGTAATAATTTCTGTTTAGTTTAAGTTTTAATGTTGCTCCTTACTTTCAGTTGAAAAAACTTGTCTCTCTTATTAAATCTAATTCAAGGGATGCCTGAATCAGTGGAAAACAAGCGGAGGGGAAGGCTCTGCGTTTTCTCTTGAAATAGGTACCTCCTTCTTCCTTACCACATGTATAATGTATCAATTTCATTAGGAAAACTAAATTAAAAGAACAAGTTTTTTTCAACTGACTCTGCATCTTAGAGTTTCAGTTACTATTGAACCTAGTCACTCCCTATTTACAGTTCGTTACCACGAACTGTTTGAAAGGCTTCTTCAGGCCCAAGTCCTAGATTTTTTTGGATTATACTTTATCTACCTGAGAAAAGATTCTTACTTACTGAACTGTAATTTATGTATTATAGTACTTTCCTTAGTTTGGTCCCCTTCTGTAATTCAGTCTTGGATAAGCCCCTAGATTGTAAATAGATTTATAAATTGAAGTGCTTTGTATACATAGATGTATATACAACAGCAACTAGCTCTACACGGGGCTCAAATTGGTAGATTTTTTAGGTAAGTATACAAAAAAAAAAAAGAAAAGCTCGGAATTGTTGAATAAATTCAATAATTACATAAATCTCTGGCAATTCTAGAATTATTTCTGATAAAACATAGAACAACAAGACTTTTCAAACAGTTCGTGGTAACGAACTGTAAGTAAGGAGCGACCCGGCTCAATGGTAACCGAAACTTTAGAAAACGGAATTTTGATACCAATAGATACATCAAAAGAATCAAATTTCAATGCTGATTTCAAATATATAAGTTTCATCAAGTTTAGGCCTACCCATCAAAAGTCCCCTCCTCAACGCCTCGCTCTTTACGCTAAAGTTTGACTCTGTCTCACAACTTTATTTTTTTAAACAATTAAAAACTTTAGCGTAAAGAGCGAGGCGTTGAGGAGGGGACAGCCCCTTTCATATACGGAATAATTTCTGTTTGTTTTAAGTTTTAACGTCGTTCCTTACTTTCAGTTAAAAAAACTTGTTTTTTTTTATTTAATCTTTTAAATAGAACAACAAGCATGTTCAAATACCAAGAATCGATTCTCCTTTCACTGGAGTTTGATCTAAGGGATCCCTTTTTCGGAGAAAATTCGTAAGCTTAGTAAGCATTTTTCGTTACTGCTACAGCTACTAATAGCCCGTCACGGTAGTATGCCACCTGAGACCAACACAGTTTCAGATGTTTGTCCTTTACACCCCTACTCAAAGTATTACAACCCTATTCAAATAAGTTCTAAGGTTTAAATTCTAGTTTTAGTTTAGCCTAAGATTTAACTAATTATCACCTACTTTTTGAATTAATTACGTGATTAAATTACTAAATACTTTACCTAATAGTTTTACATCTGAAGGCCGCTCTACTTTCGCCTGTGAAGATTTTCGCATTGGCTTCTGAGGATCTTCAATGAGCTTAGATCCGCTGATCGTCTCACAATTTTCACTTAATTGTATTTTCATTCTCTGCGGGCAAAAATTGTTATTTTGCGCCACAACAATGACAGAAGGCACCACTGCTATTTGGTCCACACTGGTTCCCCAGCACTTTTTGCCCCCCCCCATGGATATTGCAAACTTTTTTTTGGGATACTTTAATATAAAAATGGATTGTTTTTTGTTGGTATTTCCATTAAAAAAAAAATCTACAAACCCCCTACATTTTTAAAAATACCTTTTTGCCCTGTCCCCTGCGCTATTGACACTACTAGGTCATAGTATTTTTTTAAAAGTGATCTCACAAGTCCTTAGTCTTAAAGGGTTAAACTTACCCCAATAGCGGCTAGTTCTGTACTAATCCTTCGCCAAGCTTCCTCCGCGCTCAGCCTTCTGTTTGTTCCATCATTATTTGTACAATGGCTGGTGTGTTCCAAAAACCAGGCACGTACGCAGGAATTTGTTTCGGGGGGGGGGCAATTTGTTTCGGGGGGGGGCAAATCCTTCAAACCCATTACTCTCTGAGAAAAATCAGAAAATTATGAGAAAATGAACAAAATCGTGAAATTTCGGGGGGGGGCCGTGCCCGGAGGCCCCCCCTGCGTACGTCCCTGGCAAAAACGAATAACATTTTATAAGTACACATAAAGTTCTTACATGTATAGATTATAGAATAAATATAGATTAGGTTGTTACAAAAGATCAAGAATCTAACATCACTTTTAGTGTTTCAACACTTAAAAACTTAAAGTGAATAACCAGCATGCATAAATGTTCAAGTTATTTTTATTACCCAAATTTTGTATTTTAATTTCTTTAAAAAAAACTTTGTAATTACTTATTAAGCTAATGTTTATCACAACATATCAGACATTTTTTTCGCAATTGTTTACTGCCAAGCTTAGGTGTATTTCGTATTATGAGCTATTTGTTTTCTTTGTATTTTAGTATAATTTATCTTAGTAGTAGTAATAATATTTCCTAGTAATATTATATTTAACTGGTTGTTTTGATTAGCCAATTGCCAAGTGATATATTCCTTTTATTGACTTGATGTTTTAGTGCCTAATAAAATGGATTATCATAACAATGATACTCAAATAAATTATTTTTTTCTTAGAAAAGATAGAGAAAAATTCAAGCACTATGCAAACATGAGTAAATCTTCACTTAACATAGCAGATTATTATCAAAATGATCCTTAATAAAACTTTTTTTCTCAGAAAAAACGTAAAAATTTAAAGTATAAGGCAAATATGAGTAAATTTCCGCCAATGACTTTCCAATTTGATAGTTTGGTTCGATTGTTATTTTTGTCTGGTACTTCACCGAAAAAAAAATATCATAGATATTATATTGTTTTTTACTATATAATACATGTTCTCTAACCATAATCTACTATAAAATACTGCATACATAACGTTAAAATGAATATTCTAATACAGTCAATCTAAAAAAAATAACCAAAGCACTATATCAAAAGCTGAGATGAAGTCAAGTCCAGCTACACCTTGGAACGTTTCGGTGTAAATAGACTTGAATCATCAAAAATCATCTAAATAACATTTAAAAAATAATTTTTGTTTTATTTAATTTCTGACCGTTTTTCAAATAATACCAGGACATCCCTTTCCCTCAATCCGTTTAAAATTTAACCAGCGACCTTCCCCTGGAAGAAAATTCCCTCTCTATGGAAAATTCCCTCTATGGAGAATTCTCCCCGTGGAACACCTCGCCTGCTAAAAAATCTCTCCCCCCCCCAAAAAAAAAACAAACAACATTCCGCATAGCTCCCACAAAAAATGTGAAAATTAGGGAAGTTGTGTAGCTTATTTATATTAACTATATAGCTTATTTTAACTATTAAAAAAATGATAAAAAATAGGATATCGCGCATTTTAGAAGAAAGTAAAGATCTAAGTATCTCAAGGACTAACAATGCTGAATCAAACAAACCTTTCAACTATGCTGAATCAAATAGCTATCTCAAAGTTTTGGTGGGAAGTCTTTGGAGGAAAAGGAGTTGTAATCCAATCTTTTGGATAACTTAAAAAGGGCACTAAACATTTTGATTTCCATTAGAACGAACCTCTCCCAATTTCTTAGGACCATTGCTTCCATACGGTAGCTCCTGGAAAAAAAGAACAAAATAACAAACAAACAAATAAACACACTCCGTGGTCTTTCTTCTCGAAAAAAAAAAACTCCACATTTTTGTAGATAGGAATGTGAAACCTCTACACTAGGGTTCTCGGATATACTGAATCTGATGGTGCAATTTGCATTAAGAACCCTTGAATTTTTGATGGTATTTAAGCCCAATTTCGAAAATCAGGCAAATTTTCTCTGACTCGTAGCTTTTGATGGGTAGAATTAAAATTAATGAATTTATTTACTTAGAATTAGCTTAAGAGTTGATTCTTTTGATGAATCAAGGGCAGATCCAGAATTTTAGGGGGGGGGGGGCAAAATAGGTTGATCCGATAAAATTGCGTTAGGAGCAAGTTTAATCGACGCAAACTTGCGTTAATTAAGTAAATTACACTACTTTAGACAACGTTAGGGGGGCACCTCCCTCGCCTTCCTGGATACGCCCCTGTGATGAATCTGTTTCTTACCAAAATTCTGTTGTTTAGTTCGGTTACTATTGGGTCGAGTCGCTGCTTACTTACAGTTCATTACCACGACTGTTTGAGTGAGTCATCTTCTTTAATTCTTTTTAAATGTGAGCAGCTATGGTAAATCACTTACTAAGTCACAGAAGCACATCCAGGATTTTTGTTCGGAGGGGGGGGGGGGTTTGTAAAAAAAAATTTTAGGGGGGGGGGTTACATAAAAAACCTCAAAAACGCATGCCAAATTTGTTTATTTCCATTTTGTTACGTTTTTACGAGTCAAACAAACATTTCGGGGGGAGGAGGGTTCAAACCGGGTAACCCCCCTGGATACGGCCCTGCTAATTCAGATAACTTTATTTGCATTGAGAGGAAGTTGATACCATATACTTAATCTCTATTCCTTGTTCTTAACAAACAGGAAAATAAGTTTGTTCCTTTTGTTTGGTAAATATAAGGTAGTATATAGAAAAAAAAACAAATATTTTGCAGAAATACATTAACGGTTTTTGTCAGCTAGGTTTAAAATTTTACGATTTGCATTTCTGCTTTTTTCTACAATGCAGAATTTTTTTTGTTCTTCAGCTCGATAATAAAACATTTTGTATTTACTGATATTTTACTTCAAAATCTGGAGGGGCATTTGCCCCCCTGCCCCTTAGCAAGTTACGTCCCTGATCCCTGGCTTTTGCTCTGTTATTTGAAACTATCAAATATAAAATATTGTTGTGCTACTTCCTACAGATACGTCTGTATCCTGTTGTGCTTCACCGGAAGTTTCTGAGCATAAAATGTAAATGTGGTGGTAAGCTGATACCAAATTGTTAGTAAATATTAATACACGGTATCGAAATTATTAGCATACAGGAAAAATTAAAAATATTTAACGAAGTGAAAATATCTGCCGGAAAAGTCCCTTCATTTCCACAATCAGAGGCAATGCTGTACTGTTGCCTATAGTAAAGGCCATACGGCTCCAATGTTTTATTATTTATTCAATAAAAAAACAAGTTTTTTTTAACTGAAAGTAAGGAACGACGTTAAAACTTAAAACGGACAGAAATTATTCCGTAAATGAAAGGGGATGTCCCCTCCTCAACGCCTCGCTCTTTACGCTAAAGTTTTTGTTGTTTAAAAAAAATAGAGTTGTGACAAAGTCAAAATTTAGCGTAAAGAGCGAGGCGTTGAGTTTTAACGTCGTTCCTTACTTTCAGTTGAAAAAACTTGTTTTTTTTATTTAATTTTTGAACGTTTTTGAATTAATGCAGGTTTTTATTTTGGCTCACCGTACATGAATAATTAAAAAAAAAATTATATTAATTTTACTTTTATTTGGTTAAAAAAAAATTAAAAAGTTAAAAAAAATCTATGATTTTTTTTTAAATGGCTTTCTCGAAACTTATTTAATTTTATTTACCAACGTTTTTATTAGTAATAAATATACGTAACTTACGAATTAACTTACGTAACGAACTTCTATATTCATATATTTTAATACGTATATTGGGGGGTTCACCCCCTAGTCAATACCTTGCTCTTTAAGCTAAATTTCGAATTTTGTTCCAATACTTTAAAAATAGCCTCTTAATCACAAAGGCCGTTAATTAGAATAAATAGCTCTTATGAAATTACTAGAAAATCTTTGGCTTAAAGAGCGATGTATCAAACAGTTCGTGGTAACGAACTGTAAGTAAGGAGTGACCCTGCTCAATGGTAACCGAAACTCTAAAAAACGGAATTTTGATACTAATTGATACATCAAAAGAATCAAATTTTAATGCTGATTTCAAATATATAAGTTTCATTAAGTTTAGTCTTACTAATCAAAAGTTACGCGCCTGAGAAAATTTGGCTGATTTTCGAAAAAAGGGGGAAAGACCCCCTAAAAGCTATAGAACCTTAATGAAAATCACACCATCATATTCAGTAGGGGCCAGGTTTGGGGAAAAAAGAGCGTAGGGGGGGGGCTGGTTGCCCTCCAATCACTTTCAACTATTAAAAAAGAGCACTAGCCCTTTGAATTTCCAATCAAATGAGCCCTTTTTGAAGTTTCTACGACAACACCTTCTATAAAAACCTTATATGCCCCAAGGGCATAACTTAAAACCCTTGCCCTGAGGGTTGTGGCGGAGTGTCCCCCTCAAAAATATATTTTCTCTCTGGTAATCAACTATGCAGAACAAAATGGCTATCTCAAAATTTTGATTCGATGTGTTTGGGGGAATGATGGGCACGGGGGGGGGATAGTTGCCCTCCAATCAGTTTCGACTATTAAAAACGGCACTATCCCTTTGAATTTCAAATCGAATGAGCCTTTTTTGAAGTTTCTATGACAACGCCTTCTATAAAAACCTTATTTGGCCCCAGGGCATAACTTAAAACCCTTGCCCTGAGGGTTGTGGGGGAGTGTCTTCCTCAAAAACTTATTTTCTATCTGGAAATCAACTATGCTGAACAAAATGGCTATCTCAAAATTTTGATTGGATGAGTTTGGGGAAATGATGGACGTGGGTGTTGGGGGGCTAGTTGCCCTCTCATCACTTTCGACTATTAAAAGGGCACTAGTCCTTTGAATTTCCAATTGAATGAGCATGTTTTGAAGTTTCTACGACAATGACTTCTATAAAAACCTTATAAACCCCCAGGGCATAAATTAAAACCCTTGCCCTGAGGGTTGTGGGGGAGTTTCTTCCTCAAAAATATATTTTCTATCTATAAATCAACTACGTTGAACAAAATGGTTATCTCAGAATTTTGATTGGATGTGTTTGGGGGATTGATGGGCGGGGGGGGGCTAGGTGCCCTCCAATCACTTTCGACTATTAAAAATGGCATTAGAACTCTCAATTTCCAATCGAATGAGCCCCCTTCCTAGTTTCTACGACGACCCCTTCAATATGAAGTGCCTCTGGGAAAAAAATTAATAAATCAAACAGTTCGTGGTAACAAACTATAAGTAAGGAGCGACCCGGCTCAATGGTAACCGAAACCCTAGAAAACAGGATTTTGATACCAATATATCCATCAAAAGAATCCAATTTTAATGCTGATTTCAAATATATAAGTTTCATCAAGTTTAGTGCTACCCATCAAAAGGTACGCGCCTGAGAAAATTTGGCTGATTTTCGAAAAAAGGGGAAAGACCCACTAAAAATTATAGAGCCTTACTGAAAACCACACCATCATATTCAGCGTATCAGAGAACCCTACTGTAGAGGTTTCAAGCTCCTATCTGCAAAAATGTGGAATTTTGCATTTTTTTTTGCCAGAAGAAAATCACGGATGCGTGTTTTTTTTTTTTTTTTTTTTTTTTTTTTGTTCCCAGGGTTGATCGTATCAACCCAGTGTTCCTAGAATATCCCGGGAGGATTAATTTGAACGGAAATTAAAAGTTCTAGTGCCCTTTTTAAGTGACCAAAAAAATGGAGGGCAACTAGGCCCCCTCCCACGCTCATTTTTGTCCGAAAATCACCAGATCAAAATTTTGAGATAGCCATTTTGTTCAACATGGTCAAATATATGATAACTATGTCTTTTAGGATGACCTAATTCCCCGGGGGGAAGGCTGAAAGTTATGAACTTTACCCCATGTTAACATATAGTATTGGTTATTGGGAAGTATACAGACGTTTTCAAGGGGGATTTTTTCTGTTAGTGGGGGGGGGTGGGTCGTGGGTTATGTGGAAGAATCTTTCCATGAAGGAAGGTTTCATGGGGGAAAGGACATTGCTATGAAGGGGGCGCTGGATTTCCCAGCATTATTTAAAAAAAAGATCAGAAATTAAATTTTAAAAAACAACAAGTTTTTCCACTGAAAGTAAGGAGCAACATCAAAACTTAAAACGAACAGAAATTATTCCGTATATGAAACGGGCTGTCCCCTCCTCAACGCCTCGCTCTTTACGCTAAAGTTTTTCATTGTTTAAAAAAAATAGAGTTGTGAGAAAGTCAAACTTTAGCGTAAAGAGCGAGGCGTTGAGGAGGGGACATTTCATTGTTTCATTGTTTAAAAAAAATAGAGTTGTGAGAAAGTCAAACTTTAGCGTAAAGAGCGAGGCGTTGAGGAGAGGACAGCCCCTTTCATATAGGGAATAATTTCTGTTCGTTCTAAGTTTTAACATCGTTCCTTACTTTCAGTTAAAAAAACTTGTTTTTCTTTATTTAATTTTTGAACGTTTTTGAAATAATGCAGGTTTTGATATTTGCTCACCGTACATGAATAATTAAAACGAAAATTTGTATATTAATTTTACTTCTATTTGGTTAAATGGCTTTCTCGAAACTTGTTTAATTTATTTACGAACGTTTTTATTAGTAATAAATATACGTAACTTACGTAACGAACTTCTATATTCATAGATTTTTAATACGTAAATTAGGGGGTTCGCCCCCTAGTCAATACCTTGCTCTTTAAGCTAAAGTTTGAATTTTGTTCCAATTCTTTAAAAATGACCCTTAATCACAAAGGCCGTTAATTAGAATAAATAGCTCTGATGAAAGTAAATAATAAATCTTTGACTTAAAGAGCGAGGCATTGACTTGGGGGTGAACCCAATCGTATAAGTAATAATTTCTGTTCGTGTTAAGTTTTGATGTTGCTCCTTACTTTCAGTTGAAAAAATTGTTTTTATTTAATTTCTGATCTTTTTCTTTAATAAGGATGGGAAATTCGGCACCCGCTTCATAGCAATGTCCCTTCCTCCCTGAAAACTTCCTTCATGGAAAGATCCTCCCAGATAAAGCCCGACCCACCCCCCCCCCCTTCACCTAACAGAAAAAATCCTCCCTGAAAAGGTCTGTATACTTCCCAATAACCAATACTATATGTTAACATTGGGTAAATTTGATAACTTTCAGCCCTCCACCCGGGAACTTCGGAGGATTAAGTCATCCTAAAAGACATAGTTATCATATTTTCGACCATGCTGAACAAAATGGCTATCTCAAAATTTTGATAGGATGACTTTGAGAAACAAATGAGCGTGGGAGGGGGCCTAGTTGCCCTCCATTTTTTTGGTCACTAAAAAAGGGCACTAGAACTTTTCATCTCCGTTCCAATGAGCCCTCTCAAGATATTCTAGGACCATTGGGTCGATTTTTATTGATAGGTGCTTGAAACCTCTACAGTAGGGTTATCTTATACGCTAAATATGATGGTGTGATTTTCATTAAGGTTCTATAGGTTTTAGGGGGTCTTTCTCCCTTTTTTCGAAAATCAGCCAAATTTTCTCAGGCGCGTACCTTTTGATGGGTAGGACTAAACTTGATGAAACTTATATATTTGAAATCAGCATTAAAATTGGATTCTTTTGATGGATATATTGGTATCAAAATCCTGTTTTCTAGGGTTTCGGTTACCATTGAGCCGGGTCGCTCCTTACTTATAGTTTGTTACCACGAACTGTTTGATTTAATAATTTTTTCCCAGAAGCACTTCATATTGAAGGGGTCGTCGTAGAAACTTCGAAGGGGGCTCATTCGATTCGAAATTGAGAGTTCTAATGCCATTTTTAATAGTCGAAAGTGATTGGAGGGCAACTAGCCCCCCCCGCCCATCATTCCCCCAAACACATCCAATCAAAATTCTGAGATAGCCATTTTGTTCAACGTAGTTGATTTACAGATAGAAAATATATTTTTGAGGAAGAAACTCCCCCACAACCCTCAGGGCAAGGCTTTTAATTTATGCCCTGGGGGCATATAAGGTTTTTATAGAAGGCATTGTCGTAGAAACTTCAAAACATGCTCATTCAATTGGAAATTCAAAGGACTAGTGCCCTTTTAATAGTTGAAAGTGATGAGAGGGCAACTAGCCCCCCACGTCCATCATTTCCCCAAACACATCCAATCAAAATTTTGAGATAGCCATTTTGTTCAGCATAGTTGATTTCCACAGAGAAAATATGTTTTTAAGGCGGACACTCCCCCACAACCTTCAGGGCAAGGGTTTTAAGTTATGCCCTGGGGGCATATAAGGTTTTTATAGAAGGCGTTGTCACAGAAACTTCAAAAAAGGCTCATTTGATTTGAAATTCAAAGGACTAGTGCCGTTTTTAATAGTCGAAACTGATTGGAGGGCAACTAGCCCCCCCCCCCCATGCCCATCATTCCCCCAAACACATCCAATCAAAATTTTGAGATAGCCATTTTGTTCTGCATAGTTGATTACCACAGAGAAAATATGTTTTTGAGGGGGACACTCCCCCAAAACCCTCAAGGCAAGGGTTTTAAGTTATGCCCTTGGGGCATATAAGGTTTTTATAGAAGGTGTTGTCGTAGAAACTTCAAAAGGGGCTCATTCGATTGGAAATTCAAAGCGCTAGTGCTCTTTTTTAATAGTTGAAAGTGATTGGAGGGCAACCAGCCCCCCCCCCCTACGCTCTTTTTTCCCCAAACTTGGCCCCTACAAATTTTGAGATACCCAGTGTTTTGGAAGTTGTTCAAAAATTAGATGACAAAAACACTCCTCAGAGTCCAGGTGATAGACGTTATAATTGTTGTCCTGGGGGCGTATATGGTTCTTATGAAAGGCATGCTCGCATAAACTTCAGAGGGGGATCATTTGGTTGGAAATTAAAAGTTCTAGTTCAATCTTTAAGAGTGAAAAGATATCCAAGGGTAACTAACCCCCCCCCCACACATACCGGTTTTTCCCCAAGCCTATCTGATAAAATTTTTAAAATAGCCATTTCAATAAAAATAGTTCAAAAGTCAGATAAGAAAAATTCCTGTGTCGATGGAACCCGCCAGAGCCCGGAGGCAGGCGTTATGAGTAATGCTCTAGGGGCATATATAGTTCTTATGGAAGGGATGCTTGTATAAACTTTGGAGAGCGCTCATTTGATTTGAATTTGAAAGTTCTTGTTCACTTTTTAAGAGTCAAAAGAGATCGGAGGGTAAGTAGCCCCCCCTTCTCCACGCCCTAAATGCATCAGATATACATTTTGAGATAAGGATTTTGTTAAAAATAGTTCAAAGTTCTGATAACTAAAAACTCAGGTGTCGACACAGCCCCCCAGGGCCCGGGTGTAGGCGTTGTAAGTTATTCCCTGGGGGCATATATGGTTATTATGGAAGGGATACTCGTATAACATTCCTAGAGGGCTCATTTGATTGGAAATTGAAAGTTGAAATTCAATTTTTAAGAGGTAAAAGTGATCGGAGGGTAGCTAGCCTCCCCCCACACTCTATTTTTTTTCCCAGAGGCACTTCATATAGAAGGGGTCGTCATATAAACTTCAAAGGAAGATTATTCGATTTGAAGTCGGGAGTTCTAGTGCCCTTTTTATGTGTAAAAAGTTAAAAGACGACAGCTGGCCCCCCAAGCCCTATTTTTCCAAGTACATCTGATAAAAAATTTAAGTAGTCATTTTGTTAAAAATAATACAAAGATCATATAACACAAATTCTTTTACGTATGGTCATTTTGTTAAAAATAGTTCAAAGATCAGATAAGAATAACTCCTGTGTCAACACCCCCCCCCCTCCAGAGCCGGGGAAGTCGTTGTAAGTATTGCTCTGGGGGCATATATGGTTCTTATGAAAGGTATTCTCATAAAAACTTCAGAGAGGGTTCATTTGAATGAAAATTAAAAGTTGCAGTTCATTTTCTCAGAGTGAAAAAAGATCAGAGGCCAACTAGCCCCTCCCGCCCTCCACAGCTTTGGGCATATCGGATGGATAAACCCGTCCAATAAAAATTTCAGGTGACCATTTTGTCAAAAATAGTTCAACCATCAGATATTAAAACTCCAAGGTCGACACAACCCCCCAGGGTCCAGGGATAGGCGTTGTAAGTTATACTCTGGGGATATATATGGTTTTTATAGAAGGGATACTCGTATAAACATCAGAGAGGGCTCATTTGATTCAACATAGAAAGTTCTAGTTCACTTTTAAAGAGTCAAAAGAGACTAAAGCTTAATCTAGTCCCCCCACGCCCTTTTTCCCCAAACCCATCCGATAAAAATTTTGAGATAGCAATTTTGTTAAAAATAGTTCAAACATCAGATAATAAAAACTCCGAGGAAAAACCCATTTTTTCACTTTGATATAGTTGCTTTGATATCAGTTCTGATACTTTGATGAATATTTGATTTTTTTTTTAAGTTTGATTTTGAATTAAGGAATTTTTTAAAACTTGAAATTTTTTGCAATAAAAAACGAACAAAAATTAATTAAAAAAAGAACTTTCCAAAAAATAAATTTTTCAAAAAAAAGTAAAGGCCATTTTAAACTTATGCTCAGCAGATACAAATACCTTTTAAAATTCAAACTCAAAACGACCAGAAATTACTACTAAGGAACAAATGAAACCCAAAACGAACAGAAATTAAATTAGTAATCATAGCAAAAACATTCAACAAGTAATAATATAAATTAATAAATAGATCTTAAAGAGAGTATTTCTTAGATTGAATATTAGTATCAAGCTTAAAATGAAAAAAAATATTTTCCTTTAGAAGTAAAAATTAAACTCAAAATGAACAGAAATTAAATAAACAATCAAGGCAAAGAAACGTACAAAATATATTGGTGTAAATGAGTTAATAAATCTTAAAACGAGTGAAACTTAAATTGAATATTTAAATCCAGCTTGAAACGAACAAAAATCACCACAAACAAGAGTTTGGGTATGACCTCCTTCTCTCACTGTAAAAGTCTAAAACCTACTGCGGCATCGATACCTTACTGAAAACTTTATGCGTCTTGAACAGTATTGGAAATTATAAACAACATCAAACTAAATATTTTGTGTATGATGATATTTATTGTTGAAATATCCGTCTTTTCCAGAAATTATTTAACTGTAGCTGTATTTTTATTTTCAATACTCTAAGAGCTGGAAAAGAAAATATTTGTAATGTAATCCGTTTTCAGTTAAGCGCCAATGACGCAGTAGACTTTTGGATTTTATCTACAGTTAGGAAATGAGGCAATATCCAAACGCTTGTCTCTAGGGAAACTATATTCGTCTTTAACAACTTTAAAAAGAGATAATGAATTAAACTGGATATTTTATGAAAAATGATATATATTGCTGGAAACTCATCAGTTCAAAAATGTCATAGTGATTTCTATGGTTATTCTCAATATTAAGTACAAAAAAATACATTTGTTATAAACCTGGATTTCAGTAAAGCACCATTGAAAAAGTAGGCTTTAGACTTTTACAATGAGAGAAGGAGGTAATACCCAAACTCTTGTTTGTGGTGATTTTTGTTCGTTTCAAGTTTGATTTGCATATTCAATCTAAGTTTCAGTCGTTTTAAGATTTATTTATTCATTTACATTAATATCTATTGTATGTTTGTTTGCATTAATTGTTTGTTTAAGTTTTGTGTGTTTTAAGTTTCATTTATACTTCAATAGGAAAATATTTTTTTTCATTTTAAGCTTGATATTCATATTCAATCTAAGCATTACTCGCTTTAAGATCTATTTATTCATTTATATTATTACTTGTTTTATGTTTTTGCTATGATTGTCTATTAAATTTATGTTTTGTTTGGGTTTCATTTTTCCCCAAATAATAGTATAAGGTCGTTTTGAGATTGTACGTTTGCAGGTGCCTTTATCTGTTGAGCTTTATGTTAAAATGGCCATTACTTTTCTTTGGGTAACTTGTTATTCGTAATTTTTTTTTTAATTAATTTAATAAAAAAGCAAGCTATGTCAAATGGAAATAAAGGGTGACATTAAATCTTAAGTCGGACTGTAGTTCATTCACCCAAGGCTGTATCCCGGGGGGTGGGGGGTTACCCGGTTTTAACCCCCCCCCCCCCCGAAATTTTTGACCCAGTTGAATATTAGTAAAACCTTAGTAAAAATTAGTAAAATTAGTCGAAAACCAAGTTGAAAATTATTAACCCCCCCTCCGAAAAAAAAAATCCTGGATCCGCTCTTGCATTTACCCCTTCCTATACCCTCGCTCTGTACACAAAAGCTTGTGTTTGAGCTGTCGTTTTTGAAGAACAAAAGCAAGAGAGTGGAGTAAGAGAGGTTGAGGAGGGAGAGGACCCCTCATTTAAAGAATGATTCCTGTTTGATTTAAGTCTTAATGTCGTTCTATCCGCTCTTGCATTTACCCCTTCCTATACCCTCGCTCTGTACACAAAAGCTTGTGTTTGAGCTGTCGTTTTTGAAGAACAAAAGCAAGAGAGTGGAGTAAGAGAGGTTGAGGAGGGAGAGGACCCCTCATTTAAAGAATGATTCCTGTT
This sequence comes from Artemia sp. Qi Xiang Cuo, assembly GCF_049724085.1. Classification (NCBI taxonomy): domain Eukaryota; kingdom Metazoa; phylum Arthropoda; class Branchiopoda; order Anostraca; family Artemiidae; genus Artemia; species Artemia sp. Qi Xiang Cuo. The sequence continues at coordinate 69,502,260 of NC_142797.1, read as the reverse complement.
TGATTTAAGTCTTAATGTCGTTCTTTGCTTTACTTTCATTCAACTTTCATTCATTGAATACTTTCATTCATTTTCAGTGATTGCATATTATATCATTTTATTTTGTGTACAATGTAACATATATTATATATCTAATCTTTTAAACTAAGAATTGTGTATTTATTTATATATATGTTTGTTTTCTTGAAAACGGCTCCATATTTTTTTTCAAGTTTTTGAGTCAAAAAAGAAAATGGAGCGCAAAAGAATCTTCGGTTAAGCTTAGAACACGCGTAGCTTTTTTTCGGCGTCAATTTACCAAAATGGCGCCAATTTGAGCTTGAAAAATTTTCTTGTTTTCGGTACTGGTTTAAAAAAATGGCGCTGAATTTTATCGTGATCATGAAAAAAGAATTCCTCAAGTGTTTCCTTCCCTTCAGCAGGAAAATCAAAATAACTAAATAATAATATAGATAACTAAGTATTTAATTGTTAAAGAGCTTCATAGTTTAATAATGAAGGAATTTAAAATTGAATCTAAAATTTTTTAATGAAATAAACGTTTAAATAGAATAAAATTTTAGTAATAAAAGAATCTAAAAATAATAACAATAGTAAGAGAACTAAATAATTAGTTGAGATCAATTACGCAACTATTAATAGCTCGCAGTTGACTAGAGGTGTCCATGATATGTAGCTTTGAAAATCTTGCGAAAATGGACTTTTTTTTATACCGCTATCGTTTGCCTTCCGAGCTGCTGAAACCAGTGCCCGAAAAAAGCTGCGTGTGTTGGGCCCATTAAAAGACAAACGAAATTGAAAAGAATGTCATCTCAATGTTCGACGGCAATACGCTATGACATCCAACCCACTACTAACTTGCGATGTTGCCGTAAACTACGTATGTGTTAATTAAAAATCACTGGGACCAGATGATTCATTTGAAGATTACAACTTGCATGGTTGAATTGCATGTCATCTCTACTGTTTTCAGATGAATTTATTTGCCTTTTTCTGCGATGTCATTCGCTCTCTAACGAGTTCCACAACGAATTAAAGAAAAATACAATAGTTGTGCTTCTGCGGAACTTAGTTATTTCAGAGATTATCTGGAATGGAACAATCCTGGCTGTTACTGAATTACGCAATAACCTAACCAAAGCCAAAATAATTACTGGGGAAAAATTGGATAAAGAAGTTCACATTTCTCGAGTTACGCTGGACTCCAGTAAAAGTCAATTCATATCTGCAGTACTACGACATCAATTTCCACTTCGACCGGCATTTCTGGTGACCATAAACCCCTTTTTTATTACTTGATATTTCTATTTTATTAATTAAACGAGTGAAATGTATTTTTACCCGGAATTGGTTATATATGTTTTTTTTTCGTGAAAATTGGAATACTGACATTTCTGGCATCAAAAAAAAGATCTAGATAGGCCACGAGCTTAAGGAAGAATTCGTTGTTGTTTTTTTACCATGGTGGTCGTATCTAACCTATGGTAACATCGTAACATCATGTAGAAGTTCATATTAACCGTTTTATCACCTCAGGGGTGAGAAAACGCGTCACAAAGAGGTCGTGGAATAAAATAGATATAGAGTTATATCAAGAAAATTTAAATTATATGTTGCGTAAAATTAAGATACCATATCACCTTCTTTGTTCTTCGCGTCGTGGGGACCCCCTGGATGTTGATTTTTTTACCTTGCAGAAATATCACATTCTCTAAAGGTTGTCGCATATGTTGCCGTCCCTACTGAATCAGTAAAAAATAACACGCGTAAAAGGGGATGGTCTGATTTTCCTGGGTAAAAGGAAGCCAAAGTTTCTTATCGGTTTCTGTATGAGATTTAGAAGGATATCGATAAACGTCATTCAGGTGTAGTTTTCGGTTGAGGTAAAAGGGCGTAGAAGAAGTTTCAGAAAGTTGTGAAATATTGGAAAAAAATCCTCTTTGAAAATTCATCCCAGTCAATACAGAATAATTCAAAGCTTTTGCGGAAAGAGGTTACTAGACTCACACATTTAACTTCAACCCTGACAAAACAAATTACCAGCAATTAATAGCATACTCATTTCTTATCAATATATTCTTCTGACCCATCATCAATTGACACAGATTTCCATGGAATATTGCAGCAACAATTGTCAAAGCTGAATCCCCAAAAAAATTATATCACTATTACACCTTCTATGTTATTAACTCACATTCGTCTTCTTCAAATAGGCAAAGCCCCTGGTGTGGATGGTCTGCAAGTAGAGCCTTTGAAGTACGGTACACACGTGCTGTTCGAACGCTTAGCTCTGTTATTTCAAATAGTTTTGTCCCAACAGTATGTCCCTAAGACTGTATGTGAAGGGCTAGTTACACATATATCTAAAAAGAATAAAGGTTCCGCACTTTGTAATTCATATAGACATATAACCATATGCTCTGTGCATAGTAGGCTACTCGAAAATGTTATTTTCCCATTTCTACGGAAAAGTTTAATTCTGGGGTTTATCAATTTGGTTTAAGGCATGGTTTAAAAGTCCAGAATGTACATTCTCTGTTATTGTCTATAATAGAATGTCAGAAAATGATGAAGAAGAGTCTGTATGTATGCACGGTTGATATGGCTGAGACTTTTGATTCAATTTTGTATTCACAGTCTTTAGTTGCTTTGTTAAATAGCGGAACTAGTGGCTTCATTTGCGAGTGCCTTTGGACTTGGTACCATAGTTCAATTGTCCGGGTCCGTTCTAGTGACGGTTTGACATGTTCCATTCCTGTAAAGCGCAGGGTAAAGCAGGGCTGAGTTTTAAGTCCGGCAATATTCAACAATGCACTTAGAGCTGCGACAAGAAATATCCCACCCTATATTATTGATAATCATATCGATATTAGTCAATTGTCGTATGCAGATGACACACTTCTTCTTGCTGATAGCCTGTCATCAATGGAAAGGGTTTTTGAGGCTCTTCAGGCTAGTTTTTCTAAAATTGGCTTTGCTATTGAACCGTCGAAAACTAAGTTTATGATAGTAAACCAGAATGAAAAGACACATTCAGAGTCCCCTAAAGTAGGCTCGATCACTTTTCCTAAGTCTGATTCAGTCACGTATTTAGGTTCTCATTTTGGGTCATCGATAAGAGCGATACGCACTATGGTTATTAGTGAGTTGAAAAAAAAACTTCGCAAAACATATTGTTTTCTAGCAAAAGTTAAAGGGCAATTTGACAAGTATACATTAGGAAAGCTCAACAACTCTATGTTTGCACCACACGTGTTTTTCTAACACCATTTTGGAAACTTTTTTCGTCAACAGAAACGAAACAAATTAGAGTTCAATATAACCGGTGTATTAAATTTTTTATTGATGTTCCTCCATGGCTCTATAAGTCATATATTGTTAGAAAATACGCAGTCTTTGATATATCTGAGAAGATGCAAGAATTATCGGCTCGATCTTAAAACCGTTGCAGGAAAATATCAGAGTTTCCGCTTAACCATCTTCTATATACAGTGGAATAGAAAATTAGTCCCCGGTTTGAACAGTCTTTTATGTTTTGGTTGTTTTTCTCGTCAGTGGTGGTTGTCACTTTAGTGTATAGCTGATGATTTTTGTGTTTTGTTCTTTTCTCTTTATTACTCCTCTAGTGCATTATTGGTTTAATGTAGCGAAAAAGGGTAACAAATGTGTATGTGTTTGTGTGTATGTGTGGGTATATATGTATGTATGTATATATGTGTATGTCTGTATGTATATGTATGTGTATATGTACCTGTATTTATGTATGTATATGTGTGTATGTATGTGTATGTATGTATGTATATGTATGTATATAGTAAGGAGAAGTATGCCCCAAGAATGCTGAGTTGCCAACGTCAACGTGACATTACTAGGGATTTATAGCAAAAAAATAGCCTTTATTGTATAATCTCGTTGTTTTTTAATATAAATTATATGAGCTATGGGATACATTCCGTGACGGATACGATTTATTTACCATTTGAAGACGGATATAGGAATTTTTTAGACTTTCTGTTTAAACTTTATTATATATATATGGATCGTTAGGTCCAGTATTTTAGTGTTGATTTAAGTTCCCTCAGTTGATTTAAGTTTCCATTTGTTTGTCTTTTGTTCTCTAGTTAGATATGTTGGTACTGTATTCGTTAATTATTTTGTATTTCTTTTCTCTTTTTTTTTCTCCCTTTGCTTGCACTCCACTAGTACATTTTTAATTTATCGATAGAGGGCAAAAATAAATTATTATTATTATTATTATTATTATTAATCTCCGGTTAGAAGACAAACTACAGTGGGAATTAAACATAGACAATCCTGCTTCGTGCCGAGTGCTATGGCCCGAGGGAAGCCCGGGCTCCTGGTGCTATGTGTAATACAGAATATTCATTAATTTTAATATTTAATTGGATATAAATAATTGAAACTAATAACTAAAAATTAATAATTTTACACACTTAAAATTAGTTATGTAATTGGTAGTATGTAATACAATATACTACAAATGATTTTATTATAGCCTACTATATCTTATATTATGCAATTTTCATATATTACATAAAATGTTATATGTGTATAAATGTTTTATGACGTTTGACAAAAACAAGACAAAAAATACGAAGAAAAAAATATAAAATAATTCAAAAACCACAACGAGAGTTATTTTTAGTGACTGGAAAAAAAAACACGAAAATACAATGTAGACATTTCTGCCAGGACCTCCGCCAGGCTGTTCTCAGAAAAAAGGGGGAAAAAATAATTAAGTACCAAGCACAAAAACTAACCTTTTGAAATATTAGGTCTTCGAACGTTTTTAAATGTTATGTAACGTAATGTTGTAACGTAATGTTGTAACATTAAATTAAAATACTTTTGATTGTCGATAGTGCGTGAAAGATTGTAAATGTCAGACAATGCCCAAACGCTGTCTATTGAGTCAGAAACAACGGCCCGAGAAATGTTTTTGACTTTAGGCAACAAAGGGGATCTCAGGTCAGTTTCAAATACACTTCTATACTAAAACAGTATCTCGACATTTATATATGGTAATGAAAAATTAAGTGGTATTTACATTTTAATAACAGAATGTCTGAAATCTGAATAGCGTCTGCACTGCAGAGCGGCCTTGAGATTTTATGGGAGTTAATGAATTCTGGCCAAAATCTGAGTTTCCACTAAAATTTAATTTTGTAATATTACATTAAACTTCTTTTGATTTTAAAAATATGTTGAAGAGAATTGCAGTCTATGAGCTAGGTTTATAGGATAAACTGCCGATCGTATATGAAGAAATTTAATTCGAGATATTACATATACGCTATCTATTAAATCACAGAAGACGAGCCAAATAATGTATAGCTTCCGGTGGACTTTAAATAAATTTCAGATGCCCCAATAAAACCGTCATTTGGTATTTAACACGGTCCTGAAAAATAGTGCTGTGTTCATACTGTAATGACAAAATATTTGAAATCATAATAATGCGTGAATGAACCACCTCAATGACTGTGAGCCTACGCTCTCAAGGTTACCTTTGAAGATAAAGGGAGAAGTCATTGCTTAGCTTTGACTTGGCTCACTTTTACGATAATCCAAACCACAACGAGAGTGATTTACAGTGAATGGAAAAAAAATTATAGGATAAACTGCTGATCGTATATGAAGAAATGTAATTCGAGTATTGCATAGACGCCATCTATTAAATCACAGAAAACGAGGCGTGATAAATGCTTTTGCATGTATTTTATTTGCAGTTTGGATTATATTGTTTGTGTACCGAGACAGAACTTAACCTTTTTCTGTTAACATTGAGTCAGGATTTGGCTTGAAAATGCTGAACGGATTTTGTTTTAACAATCTTAACGAATATCTTACGAAAAGGCATAACCTAGAGAGTATAAAGCAGAGCGACATTTTTGTAAACGCGGGTGAGATGGAAATTTCTGAAGCTGAGTCTCTCAGAAAAAATTTAAGCGTTAAAAACGGATTTTTGGCGGATAAACATGGGTGACCGAAAGGTTGCGAATTTAGGGAATAAAAATGTTGGTAAGGAGTTTTAGCAAATAGATTAGATCAGATACTACAGTGGTACCAAGGGATACGGCCTTTGATAAATAATCGATTAGTCGACTAAAGGAACAACTCCTAGTTTTCGTGAATTGAACTTAAGGCTGAAATTAGAGTGTTCATCAGAAAGGAAGTGAAAGAGTTTTGGATCATGCTCTACAGTATGACTTAGGTTGAGGATATTATTATCATTGAAATAAAGGCTATGCAGACACCATAGAGAAACCAAGATTCTGGGAAATTCAACTATGCATCCATAACTTTGTTGTTAAATAGGTGTTAAATAACCTGGCTCTATTTAAGAAAAACTAAAATCAAATAAGTTATGTTAAATTTCGGGCTGAGGTTCGAACCTCAGCCCGAAAGTTTTCAAACGTGACTTAACCCACTGCACTGTTACAACATACTTAAATGGATATTCATAATGTGTATGATATGTATATAGCTTGTCTCTAAGAAAAAATGACGTCATATCCTAGACAAACATCTGTCACTATTACGTCGCTCTTTACTATCGTATTTGAAATAACCGAATCCGGTATAAGCCTAGAATTGGGATTATTGAGGAAAAATCATACTAAGAAAATGAATTTGTGCTTTATAATATACAGATAAACTGGAATCAGCACATTCTGAAGGCGTTCTCACTATACTCTAACCTACTGTTAAAGTAATATCCTACTTTTAAATTAACGGGCAAACGTAATATGTTAACCAAGTGTAATCATCTTATGCCGTAAATTTGGTAACCTTTGGGCATTGTCATATAGCTTCTGATATATGTCCTGATGGCAGGACGTTAGGACCCCCCCCCCCACACAAAATATTTAGATTGTATCGAGAAAATCTGCGGATTCAACTAGGAAGCTGGCTGCACCTTCCTACCAAGTTTGGGTGATGTATAACTGCACCTTTAAAGAGACGAACAAATGTCAAGACTCTAACCAGAAAACCTGGTGAAAAGGATTTTCTTTTTTAGCTTTTTGAGCAAAAATTAAATTTTCTATACTTGGAGGGGGGTATTTTGTTATTTTTCCATTTTTTTTTTAATGACAATACGAAAAATAAACTTTTTTATAGAGGGGTTTAATAAAAAATTTCTTAAAATCGCTAGGAACTTTTCCTAAAAGTCCCCTTTAACATTCAAACTACTAAAATTATTTTGTAAGCCTACTACAATTCGAAAATACATAAACTGCAGAGAACAGTTTAAAAACACTAACAAAACAGTTCTGTTCATTGGGACTGGAGAGGTTTCAACCCCCTGCCTGGCTCTTTTACGAAAGGAAATGTGGCTTTTATAAGCAACAGGAAGACTATTCGTAGATTGAAGAGTCTTAATATGGTGTTAAGGTTGGAGCACTTATATCATTTTATTATATCATTTTTATTATAATTATAATTATCATTTTAATAATTATAATATTATAATAATTATAATTATATCATTTTTATTTTATAACAAAACAGCGTTGTTCATTGGGGCTGGAGAGGTTAGAGCCCCCTACCTGGCTCTTTTACGAATAGAAATGTGCCTCTTATAAGCAACAGGAAGACTATCCGCAGATTGAAGAGTCTTAATGTGGTGTTAAGGTGTGAGCGCTTATATCATTGTGTTCTAATGATATAAGGATTGACACCTCTTTTTGAAGCTGCATCAACGTAGTGGCGTAAAATAGAGAATCTTAAACACACTTACATCATGTCCTCCCAGTACAAATTAGGAACAAAATCAACAATATCAATCGATGTATTTGTAGCTGTTGTTAAAGTGTCTGTGCAGTCGATACCGTGTTGAAACCCAAATTGGCAGGGAGGAAACGAACATTTCCCTCTGGTTTATCAATAAATAATAATTTAAATCTTTTCTAAGTTTTGTGGAAACTGTAATAGCAAGTATACTGATATACTGGAGTGCTAATTTACCTGTCATTGAGATAGAAATAAGATCCCCCGTGCGAAAGGTTGAAAGTACGACTCTCCAAATAAAACCTTCTTTGTAAGAAGAGTCAAAGGTTTCATCAAAGGGACAACCACTGTTTGTTAGATACAGAGCACTGGTTCCGATCTAGGCTGTGGTTACGTTCCTGTTCGAATTTAGTGTTTAAATTGGGATTTGGTGCAGATAAATCAGACACATAGTGAGCATACCACATATCTTTGAGGATTTCATCTGAAGGGAGAAAAGACAGTTTTAAGAGATAGTGGCTAATTTGTCTAGACATGAATTCGGTAAATTGATGCTTTGGATGAGGTCTTGTCAACTAAATGCTTTTGATAGAAAGTAATTAGAAACAACTACGATGGATAGCTTTTTACAGTCAATGTCTCAACTATGAACACTCGTGAAATGTCTACCCCACCGCCACGGTGAAGCCGCGCTGGTAGGATTTCCCTTCCAAGGATAGGGATGGAGGGATGCACTCACTAAAGAGTGAAGACCTACCATAATCCCACAGCACCCTAACAGCTCTAGCCTGTTATACTAACCCTACCTTCGTCGGTGTATTTTGCTGGGGGTATGGATTATCTATGTAGCAAAAGCTTTGGTCAATTGGGAATAATACTTGGTTTTGGGAACATTTTACCATAAAAAGTTGAGAGCTATTAAAACCCCTCGACGGTGAAATATAATAATTTTTGAGTATGCTTGAGAGATAAGCCAAGACAGAAAAGGAATTCCCACTGATAATTTGGCTGGATTTGACCCTAGCTGACTCCTCTAGAAAAGCTCCCTGTAAAGAATGGTCATGGCCCTACCGTCACTTGGCAACTTTAATGCTTCCCTAATTACCCTATTTATTATCACGTAACCTAACGTTTGACAAAAACACGAAAAAATATAATGAAGAAACAGCCAGGAAAACGAGGGCAATTTTCAGCCAGTGGAAAAAAACGAAGCTAAAAGACAAAGGTATATTTTGGCAAGAATCTCTGCCAAGCCTACCTCAGTGCTAAAAAAAAACACAAAAAATCTAAACTTTTGTAATGAACTCTTTTGTTTAGTTTTGTTTTGTGGGTATCTATGTGTGTGTGTGTGTGTTTTTTTGTTGTTTTTTGTTTTTTTAGCTCTGAGGACGGGTTGGCGGAGGTTCCTGCGAAGCATTGGCGTTTGTCTTTTCGCTTCGATTTGTCCAATAGCCAAAAATACTTTCGTGTTCTGAACGTATTTATCGCGTAAAATAACTTTATTGGGTATTTTATTTGGTTATTATTAATAATAATTTCTAATTTGTTTAGTATTGTTGATTGTAACTAATTTGTGCTTTGGCAAAACAAAGGCACGTTTTGGAAAGAAAGACAAAACGAAGCTAAAAGACAAAGGCATGTTTTATCAAAAATCTCTGCCAAGCAGTCCTCAGTACTAAAAAAAAACACACAAAAAAATCTAACCTTTTGTACTGAACTCTTTTGGTTAGTTTTGTTTTGTGAATATGTTTGTGTGTTTATTTCTGTTTTTTTTTTGGCTCTGAGACGGGCTGGTAGAGGCCCGTACGTAAACTTTGGCGTTTGTCTTTTCGCTTTGTTTTGTCCAATAGCTGAAAATACCCTCGTATTCTTGGTTATTGTATTTTCTCGTTACTTTCTTTTGTCAAATGTCATGTATAGCCAGTGTGGTCTTAGAACATATTTATCGCGTAAAATAACTTTATTGGGTAGTTTGTTTGGTTATTACTAATAGTCATTTCTAATTTATTTAGTATTCTTAGTTATAACTAATATGCGTCTTGGCAAGACAAAGGTATTTTTTGGCAAGAAAGACAAAACGAAACCAAAAGACAAAGGGATGTTTTGGCAAGAATCTCTGCCAAGCCGTTTTCAGTGCTAAAAAAAAGTCTAAACTTTTGTAGTGAACTCTTTTGGTTAGTTTTGTTTTGTGGGTATGTGTGTGTGTTTTTTTCTTAGCTCTGAGGACGGGTTGGCGGAGGTCCTTGCGAAACATTGGCATTTGTCTTTTCGTTTCGTTTTGTCGAATAGCCGAAAATACCCTCGTGTTCTTGGCTGTTGTATTTTCTCATTCTTTTTTTTTTGTCAAAAGTTATGTATAGCCAGTGTGGTCTTAGAACGTATTTATCACGTAAACTAACTTTATTGGGGGGTTTATTTGGTTATTGTTAATAATCGTTTCTAATTTGTTTAGTATTGTTAATTAAAACTAATTTGTGTTTTGGCAAAACAATGGCATGTAATGACAAGAAGGACAAAACGATGCTAAAAGACAAAGGCATGTTTTGGCAAGAATTTCTACCAAGCCATCCTCAGTGCTGAAAAAATAAACACAAGAAACCTAACCTTTTGTAGTGAACTCTTTTGGTTAGTTTTGTTTTGTGGGTATGTGTGTGTGTGTGTGTTTTTTTATTCTTTTTTTTATGCTCTGATGACAGGTTGGCGGAGGTCCTTTGGCGTTTGTCTTTTCGTTTCGTTTTGTCCCATAGCCGAAAATACCCTCGTGTTCCTTGCTATTCTATTTTCACATTCTTTTTTTTTTGTTAAATGTCATGCATAGCCAGTGTGGTTTCGGAGTGTATTTGTCGCATAAACTAATTTTATTGGGTAGTTTATTTGGTTATCATTAATAATCATTTCTAATTTGTTTAGTATTGTTAATTATAACTAATTTATGTTTTGGCAAGACAAAGGCATGTTTTGGCAAGAAAGACAAAACGAAGCTAAAAGACAAAGGCATGTTTTGGCAAGAATCTCTGCCAAGCCGTCCTCAGTGCTAAACAAACACAACAAAATGTGTGTTTTCTTTGTTTTTTTTTGGTTTTTTAGCTCTGAGGACGGCGGAGGTCCTTGCGAAACATTGATGTTTGTCTTTTCGCTTCGTCTTGTCCAATAGCCGAAAATACCCTCGGGTTCTTGGTTGTTGTATTTTCTCATTTTTTTTATCAAATGCCATGTATAGCCAGTGTGGTCTTAGAACGTATTTATCACGAAAACTAACTTTATTTGGTAGCTTATTTTGTTATTATTAATAATCTCTTTTAACTTGTTTAGTATTGTTAGTTCTATCAATTTCTTTATTTGGTTAGTATTATTAATGGTTATTAATGTGTTTGTTTCGTTAGTATTATTAAGCATTGATTGTTGATCATACTGACTAAGGTCATTTCGTGTTTTAGTGCCACACGTGTCTAAATAAATAAATTCCATTCTAGTACGGCATTCTCTGCATTATTGCTTGTATTTTTGAATTGGCTGGCGCTGCTTACATTTTGGACAATAGCACTATTTGGTCAAAGGGAACATTTTGGTTGAAAGACAGATTCTATCAGCTAATATATGAGACACAGAGGGATAACAGAGCCTATGAAATAATGAGAGTCATACAAGAGCATGTAAGTTATTATCGATCTTTTTCAACCGTCGGTTTTTAAAGACTTTAGAGAGTGAAAGAGAGCGAGAGAAGGAAATAGAGAGAGAGAGAGAAAGAGTAATTTCGTCTTGATTTTAATATCTTGTTTCAATTTTCTCTGAAAAAAACTCTTTAGAACTTTTGTTTTATTGGCTTTTGCTCATTTTTTTCAATTGAAACAGTTGTCAAATGTGAAAATTTTAGATGAAATGTGAACTTTAAGTAAGAACTTTCGACCAGTTATAGTTCTATAAGACAATTTTTGTTCTTGAAAATGCTTGTACTCTAAAGTTAGGGGTGGGGAATTTTCAATTATATAGATGAAAAATCGGGGTAATTTTGGTCTCTGTGGAGCTGAAACTGTCTGACCCCTGTTCTGTGGAAACTATTAAATATAGATCATTTTACTCCGTCATTTTACTATAAATATTTTATGCTATGTGTTGATGTAACTGTCACTGTGTTTAAATGATTGCATGACAAAGTCAATTTGATTTTGTTGTCTATAAGGAAAAAACAAATTTGGAGGAGGTATTTCTTATAACGGATTTGGCAGGATAAATTGTGTTTTTGAAAAGACGCAAAGTATTCTCCATCGCTATTCCTATTTCCGGTCTACTACCACTACTACTACTACTACTGCTACTAAAACCACTTTTCATACCACACTGCAGAAACAAGCCACCGGAGACCAGCACAGATACGCACGGTCCTCCTCCATCTAAATCTATACTAAGCTTCCCTCTTTACACCCTCACAGCTTCCTTTAAATGCAAAAGCAAGCTGAATTTAAATTATACCTTAGGATTTCTTCCCACTCCATTCGGGAACGACCTTCCTTCGTTTGGAGAAAAAGGATGATCTTCAACAATATGTCATCCGTAGATGAGGTATCCTTCGACAATCGTTCATCCGTAGATAGTATTGCAGCTATTTCAGCTTTTCTCTCAGTATAACCCTATAAAGCCAGATAAAACAATATTTTTTGTATAGCTTACTTTCTGAAATACGGTCAGTCAGGTGGGTACACAAAGAATCCAAAGATAATTCCTGTAGAAAACCTCCAACAAATTCTCTTTTTTGTTTCGAAGCTTCCCCATTTCAGAACTTTATTTGATCACTGCTAAAATTGTAGCTTCCAAACTCTAATCTTGACTGAGCTCCTACTTTACAGAATAGTAGGCTTGGGACGTAATTCCGAAGACCACCATGAACAGAGTTTCCAAAAATTTTATTTGGGGAAAAGCTGTTTCTTCGGCACAAAAAGCCTGGTAAGTTCCTTTGCAATAGATGTATAACATATGATTAACTTCTGACTCTGGAAAAAACTCATTCAAGGAGATAATATGAAAAGGGATGTGGATTCTCACAGCGATTTGATTTTTTACGAATGAATCAAGTCTACTACTAATTTTGAACCATTGCGTTGAAAGTTGTGGTGAGTAGAATCAATTTAGGATTTACTAAAGCCAATTCTACTTGAAAGAATCGAATTTGTAACTGGGAGAGGATGATCTGCTGTTTTGTAGTCTTTATTAAAGCCAATTCAACTTGAAAGGGTCAAAGTTGTAATTCGAAGATGGTGATATGCTGTTTTTTAGCCTTTATTAAAGCCAACTCAACTTGAAAGAATCTAAGTTGCAAATGGGAGATGGTGATCTGCTGTTTTACAGTCTTTATTAAAGCCAATTTCACTTTAAAGAATCAAAGTTGCAATTTGGAGATGGTGATCTGCTGTTTTATAGTCTTTATTAAAGCCGACTCTACTTGAAAGAATCGAAGTTGCAATTAGGAGATGGTGATTTGCTGTTTTATAGTCTTTATTAAAGCCAATTCCACTTGAAAGAATCAAAGTTGTAATTTGGAGATGGTGATCTTCTGTTTTATAGTCTTTATTAAAGCCAACTCAACTTGAAAAAATCAAAGTTGCAAATGGGAGATGGTGATCTGCTGTTTTACAGTCTTTATTAAAGCCAATTCCACATGAAAGAATCAAAGTTACAATTTGGAGATGATGATCTGCTGTTTTATAGTCTTTATTAAAGCCAACTCTACTTGAAAGAATCGAAGTCGCAATTAGGAGATGGTGGTTTGCTGTTTTATAGTCTTTATTAAAGCCAATTCCACTTGAAAGAATCAAAGTTGCAATTTGGATATGGTTATGTGCTGTTTTATAGTCTTTATTAAAGCCAATACTACTTGAAAGAATCGAAGTTGCAATTTGGAGATTGTGATCTGCTGTTCTATAGTCTTTATTAAAGCCAACTCTACTTGAAAGAATCGAAGTTGCAATTAGGAGATGATGATTTGCTGTTTTATAGTCTTTATTAAAGCCAATTTCACTTGAAAGAATCAAAGTTGCAATTTGGAGATGGTGATCTGATGTTTTATAGTCTTTATTAAAGCCAATACTACTTGAAAAAATCGAAGTTGCAATTAGGAGACGGTGATCTGGTGTTTTATAGTCTTTATTAAAGCCAATTCCACTTGAAAGAATCAAAGTTGCAATTTGGAAATGGTGATCTGATGTTTTATAGTCTTTATTAAAGCCATTACTACTTGAAAAAATTGAAGGTGCAATTAAGAGATGGTGGTTTGCTGTTTTATAGTCTTTATAAAAGCCAATTCCACTTGAAAGAATCAAAGTTGCAATTTGGAAATGGTGATCTGATGTTTTATAGTCTTTATTAAAGCCAATACTACTTGAAAAAATTGAAGTTGCAATTAAGAGATGGTGGTTTGCTGTTTTATAGTCTTTATAAAAGCCAATTCCACTTGAAAGAATCAAAGTTGCAATTTGGAAATGGTGATCTGATGTTTTATAGTCTTTATTAAAGCCAATACTACTTGAAAAAATTGAAGGTGCCATTAAGAGATGGTGGTTTGCTGTTTTATAGTCTTTATTAAAGCCAACTCTACTTGAAAGAATCGAAGTTGCAATCGGGAGACTGTGATTTGCTGTTTTATAGTCAAAGACTAATTTGACCGATGTGGTATGGAACTGCTAAGAAGAGACAACAGATTGCGTATAGGAAGCTATGAAGTGCTTATAGTCATAAATGAAATTGTGATTTTTTGGGACTGCTTGAGATTTTTTTCAAAAATATTAAAAAGAAAAAAGCTCTAAATGACAGGTTGGCTGTGTCAGCAAGCAATATCTTAATTGGATTCATCCACCCATTAGCTTTAAGGATATGAAAAAGAACGCGGTGTTATCTTTTTATTTTTTAGTAGGGCCAAGTTATGCCTAGATAATGAGATCATAAATGATAATGCCTGTAATGATGTAGGTTTTTCACTTGTTAATAAGGCGATGTTCTATTGTGGAAATTACCACTTCTGTGGTGGTTTGTTTGTGTTAGACACAGAGCCAAATTGTTCTTACCACCAAATATATCGGAAAACTTGTAATAAATTTTATTTGTTTTGGGGAAAAGTAATGTGGCCACAGCCTTTTACATTCTTAGAAATCAAAGTGTAAATTGTGTTGGAGTTTTCGTTTTTAGGCAAAGTATCAAAGCGTTAACCTCTATATATGGTATATTTTTCAAGTAACAATAGTTTCGGTGCCAGGAAGTAGAAAACAAACTGGGATTTAAGCAGAAACAATATATACCGTGACTTTGCGTTCTCCATTTTTTGGAAGAAATATTTTTTTAAACATAATATTTTAAGAGATTTCAGGAATTGGTAATTGCAGCGTTTAATCGATAGCCAAAAAGTTGAACGTAAGCTTTGCTCCTGAAACATTTTTTTTCAAAATACTGAACCAAAGACTTCTGCAACTCTTCACGTCAACATGGTAGCCTAACTCTAATTTTTATATTCAGTTTCAATGTTTTGAAAATGCATTATTATTTCTATTAGATTAACCTTTCCAGCAGTATTGTTAGAATATTTTAGTAGCTGTTCATAGTGTTATTTATTCAGTTTATATACGAAAAGTAAGGCAACCCTGTCGTTTTGTATGCCATTCAATATAAAACATTAATAAACTTGAATAAACCTTATACAAAGGCTGTTTTGCATTGTATAAAATTTAGGAAATCCTGGGCAAGGTTTTCATGGACTTATAGTGAAACATTTAGCATAATCATCTTTGGACTTACAATAATGTTGAAGGTTCAGTAAAATTAATACGTTTTGGTCTTAGGCTTGACGACATTGGATAGTATAGTTAATCTCTTATTCTTTTCTCCCTCGGGTATTTTGACTTCAAAAACTGGCCCACAAAAATTAACCCTGGTGATTGTTTATTTGGAAAAGGAGAATATTTGAAAAAAGAAAAAATAGATGGCGCTGACGCCTCTCATTATTAAATGCACTAGTTTAAATTTGGGGCTATTATAGGATTTAGCCTATTTATATTTCTTAAATAAGTGTGATTTACCTTAGGTCCAGTGTTGTGGCTCGTATAAGTACTATGATTACTCCGATGTGCACATTCCAATCCCAAATGAATGCAGAAACCAAATCACAGGTAATGTTCATAAATATGGATGCCATGAAATCTTCTCCCACTACCTTTCCACAAGATCAGGACCAATGGCTGGTATAGCCTTAGCACTATTCATCTTACAGGTATTTTGGTTTTTAAATCATACTTCTTTACCCTTAGTCAAGTAGGGCAAACCCAATCTTTTAAGGTTGAACTTTTCTTTCAGAAAAGTAATTCATTCTTCTTGATAACTTAGAGTGTTTATTTTGTAAAGCAGTAACTCACCAAGCGAATAAGAACGTAAAGTAGGTTCTGATAGAAGTCACACTCTCTACGAAATCTACGATAATAAGATTCGATCTCAGCAAAGTAAAGGGCAAAGTAAAGGGCAATAATCTGACAATGAATAACTTCACAAAGCAGAAATAAAGTAATCTTTTTCGGTCATTTTTGTTAATATTCCAAAATAGTTTACTTACGGGTTTTTGGCAATGGGAGAAGGTGTAAGACTTTGAGTATGCACTCCAAATAGCTCAACTATTACACAGTCTAAAGAAAATTATTCCCCTTTGATCCCTGATAATTCCTCAAGAGCTACATGACGATCAAACCAATTGAACAGCATATTCTGTTGACGGTTTCAGTGTATGCACATTCATTTGAATATTTATATTTATTTTTATTTTATTTATTATTTATAAAATGTTTATATTTATCTTATAGATAATAGCTGCCCGTCACCTGCCCATGTCTGGCCGTGGTGTTGTTAGCGTTCATAATCTCTTATGATTTCAATTCGATTAATAAAAAAGTGTGGTTCTCAGTCGTTGAACATTCCTTTCACTTTAATTTTGATTCAAACCTAATCAGCAAATAAATTTTTTAACAGAACAGAAGCTTGAGGTTTAACGTTATAGCTCCATTTTGAGAAAACAATTCAGTTGATAAAGTGTAATGGATTTATTCTTTTGTTTTTGGATTTATTTTATATTATCTCTATTTTTTATTTTTTCGCTTTGGCTGCCTGTCAACTTTTTGTAACGTCTCAGTAATCCAAGTAAACCTTTTCAAATAATTTTTACTGACACATGATTTAATTGTAAATCTCTTTAAATTTAATACCCTTTTAGCCAAGGTAAGTCTCCAGATTATTTAACTAAACTATGTCAAAGGAAATCATGCGTTAATTTTCCTGCTGGAGGAACTTAAAATCGTGTGACATTCCTGTTAGGGGCCTTTTTTTATTATAGAAAGAAGGTAAGACTCCAGAGCCTCATCATATCATCAGAGGATGTTTTAAACCTCTTGTCTCTAATCAAGCCTTATTTTATGCCTTGGTAGATTTTATAGAAGACAGGTTCATGCTACTCTTCGCTTTGGTAGAAATGGGGCATTTGTGTTTTCCCCTAGATTTTGAAAAATCGCTGGTTTTGTTGCCTATTATCATTTAAATTGGGAGACAGCATTTATTTTTTATGTTTTTAACCTGTTTTTCTTGCCCCATATTTCAAAAACTGCCCTATTTTGTTTTTTCTTTGAGGAACACCTTTACCTGGTATTCAAAAACTGTTTAGTTTAATATTCTCTCCAGCCCCACTATAAAAATATTAACTGACTAGAGTCAAATATTAACTGACCAAACATAGACAAAATAGTACTGAAAACCATTCATAAAAAAAGCCCAAATGCATTTCTGGTACTTTTTTACAATTTCAATTACTTTTCTTTTGGTTGAATGTCCTTTTTAATGCTTACTGTATCCAAAAGAACGTACTTTCATTAACCTATTATATCATGGAAATACCCACCTTTAGCAATATGTCCTTCTGATAATACATTCCCGAACTGCATTCCAGAACTGCAATACAAATGATTAAATTAGACCTATTCATGCCATTATGAACGTTAAAAAATAGGAATAAATAAAGACGGAATGGTAAAGTTCTGCCATGGGAAAATCCGTTCCGTAGATAGCTTCATTTACTACATTTGTAGTAAAGACATTGTTTGTAGTAAAGAGTACTGAGTAGAATAGCCAAGGTGTAGGGTATTTTTTTCCTGCGGTTGAAAGAGCTTGGAAGAACAGAAAGATAATTCTTAGGACCGGAATGTTTTAATAATCTTCTATAACTTCCAGAATAGGAATTCTCGAAGTTACAGTAATAAAAGTGACCAAATTTTCTAGAAAACTTCTGTAGCTTCTAGAATAAAAATTCTAGAATTTACAGCAATGGAAGCCACCAGTTATGGCTCTGAGAAGATGGCGCCTTAAAAAAATTAGAAATATATTCTGTTTTTTTTTTCAGAAGAATTATCTAAAAATAGCTTTAGGTTTTTGTGACTGTAAATCATACCATAAGCGGTATTAAAAATACTTTTCGATACAACCTTCTAGACCTATAATCAAAGAAAAGTTTCCAGATCACCAAGTCATGTTTTAAAGATGATAGATATATCAGCTGCTAAATTTTGTTCTTATATGCAATTAATTAAACGAAAAAAAAAAAAAAATAAAGTTTTTCCAAGAAAAGTAAAGAACACCATTAAACCAAAAATGAACAAAATAGAATAAAATAATCTACCAAGTGTAAAACTAGCACAAATCAGCATTGATAAATGAAAACCGAAACGAAGAGAGATTACAATAAATAACCGAGTCAAACTCAAAACAAGCAGAAATTGACATAAGTAGTGCTCAAAACCCATATGCCTTTCCATGGCCAGACCGTAATTTGAACTTTACTGAAAAAATACAAATAAATATAAATTATCAGTTTAATGTACATTTGCTGATTCTTATTCCTTAAAATGCTAATAATACTTAATTTATTAAAGTTATAAAAGTAAAAACATTTAAAATTTACTTTTTTTTTTCAGTAAAGTGCAAATTAAGTTCAGCAGTAGTTGTAGAAGTAGCAGTGTTGCCTTTTTGGTCCATTGATCATCTCCCTTGTCATTTCCTGAAAGTTCATAATTAATATACTCCCTGAGTTACACCCTTTTGACAACCCATACACGCATAACATGTTTTGATTTATTTCAACACTCCCCTTAACATTCCCTGAAAGACTAGTCTTATTGCCCTTCGTGTTTTGGGAAAGTAGAAGTCAAACATGCATACCTTTTCTCAATGATATATATTATATGTAAACAATGAACAAATTCCGTAACTTACAGCCCTTGCCCTGAGGCCTCGGGGGTGGGGGTTGACATCCCCAAACGCATAATAACTAAACCACTCAACAGTGCTGAAAAAAATAAATGTCTCAAAACTTTGTTTGGATGTTTCTTTTGGAGAATAATTGGCGCGGGGGGTGCTCTTAAATCACTCTCACTCTTAAAACGGCACTATAAATTTCAATTTAAACTCAAATGAGACCCATCTGAATTTATTACGACCACCCATTCTAAAAAAACCTTATATGCCTCCAGGGTATAACTTAAAGCTCATACTCCAAGGCTCCGATGGGTTGTGTCAACCCTGGAGGCAATATTATATGTTCTTTGGACTATTTAAACTTTCAAGCCGTGAGAGCTGTAGGAGAGGGGGAGGGGTGTTTTCCTCACAGACATAATTTCTGGACCCTTCAAATACAATGAACAAAATTGTTATCTCCAAATTTTGATTGGAGGTGTTAAGAAAATGGTGAGCGTGAAGGGGCGGGGGGAGGGCAGGCTTATGTAAAGTCACTTGACTCTTAAAAAGGGCACTATAACTCCCAATTTCAAATAATTTTAGCCCAATCTGGAGATTATACGACCACCCATTCCATAAAAACCTTATATGCCCTCGTGGAATAACTTACAACCATACCCCGAAGTTCAGTCAACCCTAGAAGCATTATTATATATGCTTTGGACTATTTTAAACAAAATCGCTGTCTCAAAATTTCAATCAGACATGTTTGATGAAAAGAGGGGTTGTCGAGGAAGGGCGGGAGGGGGGAGCTGAATGACCTCCGTCACATTGGACTCTTAAAAGAGAACAAAAAACTCAAATTTTCAACCTAATGAGCTTCTTCTCAAATTAAACAACCATCCCTTCCATGAAACCTTAAATGCCCCCGTGGCATAAATTACAACCCTCGGCCCGAGGCTCTGGTGGTTTGTGTCAAACCCAAAAACCTAGTTATATAATCTTTGGACAATTTTGAATAAAATGAGTGTCTCAAAATTTCTATTAGATGCATTCCGGGAAAATACGACGTTTGGGGGGGGAGGGGGGGGGGTAGCTGCCTTCTGATCACTTTGACTCTTAAAAAGGGCACTAGAACTTCTTATTACCAATCCAATGAGGCCCTTCGAAATTTATACGACCAATCTTTCTATAAAAACCTTATATGCCCCCAGGGCATAACTTACAACCCTTGTCCTGAGAGCTTGGGAGCGGAGGTGCCTTCCTCAAAGACATAATTTCTGGACTCTTCAACTGCAATGAGTAAAATTACTATCTTCAAATTTTTATTGGTTGTCTTAAGCCCCATGGGAAGTTTATACGACCCCCCGTTCCAAAAAAAAAACCTTACATGGCCCCAGGGCAGACTTACAACCGAATTCTCAGGGCACTGGGGGGCTGTGTCAACCCTAGAGACATTTTTATATGTTCTTTGGACTATTTTCAATCAGATTTGTTTGGTGAAAAGAGGATTAGTCAGGAGGGGAAGGGGGCTCGCTGCCCTCCATCACTTTTGACTCTTAAAAGAGAGGTAGAACTTCAATTTTCAACTGAAGGAGCTTCTTCTAAAGTTTATACAACCATTACTTCCATAAAACCTTAAATATCCCCGGAGCATAACTTACATACTTGTCCCCAGGCTGTGTGATTTTGTTTTAACCCCAAAATTCTTGTTTTACGATATTTGGACTATTTTAAATAAGGTGGCTCAAATCTCAAAATTCCTATTTGGAGAAAATACTAAGTTTTAGTGTGTGTTTTTGCGTTGGGGGGGGGGGGTATTTGCCGTCTAATCGCCTTGACTCTTAAAAAGCGAACTATAGCTTCTGATTTAAATTCCAATGAGCCCCCTCCGAAATTTATATGACCACGCTTTCTATAAAATCTTATATGCCCCTACGGCATAACGTATAACCTTTGCCCTGAGGGCTGTGGGGGGTTGTCATCCTCAAAGACATAATCTCTGGACTTTTTAACTACGTTGAAAAAAATGGCTATCTCAAAATTTTAACTGGATATGTTTGGGAAAATGATGGCAGTGGGAGGGGGGTTGGTTGCCCTCCAATGGCTTTCGATTATTAGAAAGGACACTAGCACTCCCAATCTCCAATTGAATGAACCCTTTTCAAAGCTTCTAAGACAAATCCTTTGGCACGAAGTGTCCTGGTCTAAAAGTAATATATAAATAAGTAATACACTGTGCCAACATCGTTCTTTACTTAGGCAGCGCTATTGCACTGGCTATGATCCAGCTCCAGACAAAGATAAAGTAACATCTCTTTAAGTGGGTTGGAAGACGTCATGAAAAACGATTTTAAGAAAGTGGAATCTTCATAGGAGAGAGTAAACAGGAATGCTCTTAAAAATTAGGGTTGGGAGAAGCTTGCTGAGCTGCAAAGTGCTTTGATAGTCGTAATAATAAGTCATAAAAAAATTAGTCAAACAGTTCGTGGTAACAAACTATAAGTAAGGAGCGACGCAACTCAATAGTAACTGAAACTCTTAATAATCAGAGTCTTAACAGCAATAACTGCATCCAAAGAATCTAATTTTGATGCTTATTCAAAATATTTAGAATCCGTCAAGTTTAATATTACCCGTCAAAAGTTACGAGCTTGAGAAAATTTGCCTAATTTTTGAAAAGAAGGGAAACCACCCCCAAAATATCTTAATGAAAACTTAATGAAACTTAATTAACTTAATGAAACTTAAAAAAACTTAATGAAAAGCACACCAGCAGATTGAACATATCAGTCAACCTTATCGTAGAGGTCTCAAGCTCTTATATACACAAATGTGGAATTTTGCATTACTGGGGAGGATCGTTTCACGGAGGAATTTTTCTTAGGGAGAGCAAATTTTCCATGGACGGTGAGCCGGAATTCCCAGCATTATTTAAAAAACGATCAGAAATGAAATAAAAAAAAGAAGCTGTTTAACTGAAAGTAAGGAGCAACAGCAAAAGAAGTAAGACAAACAGAAATTATTACGTATATGAGGGAGTCGTCTCCTCCTCAATACCTCGCTCCTTACGCTAAAGTTTGACTCGTCGTTCCAACTATTTAAGAATAACTTTGTAAACACAAGGGCCGGTGAATTTTTCTGACGGGGAAGGGGGTACGTGGGAGGATCTTTTCATGAAAGAATTGTTCTTGGGGAAAGCGAATTTTTCGCGGACGGAGCAGGATTTCCCCGCATTATTTAAAAGACGATCAGGAATGAAATAAAAAAAAAAAAAACTTTTTTTTAACTAAAAGTAAGAAGCAACAGTAAAACTTAAAACGAACAGAAATTATTATGTATATGAGGGGAGTAGTCCCCTCCTCAATACCTCGCCCAATACACTAAAGGTTTTTTTTAGAACTTTTGAAAAACTTTATTGTTCTAAGTAAACGGTCTTTTTGTTTCAAAAGATATTCTTAAGTAATTGGAACAAAAAGTCAAACTTTTGCGTAAAGAGCAAGGTATTGAGGAGGGGAAAATACCCCTCATATACATAGTAATTCCTGTTAGTTTCAAGTTTTAATATTTTTCCTTAATTTCAGTTGACATTTGTTTTCTTCATTGCTTTATATTTATTATATATAATAAATAAAAAGCAATAAAAAAGATGGAAATATCAGTATTATCAAACAGATTTTAAAGCAAGAGAATACGCAGGAAAAAATTATCCACATTTCATATTTTATTGGAAAAATTGTATAAATAGCTTCACATAGCTGCATGATACCAGCAGCTTCATACAATGAAACAGTTCGTGGTAACGAACTGTAAGCAAGGAGCGACCCGGCTCAATAGTAACCGAAACTCTAGAAAACGGAATTTTGATACCAATAGGTACATCAAAAGAATCAAATTTATATGCTGATTTTAAATATATAAGTTTCATCAAGTTAAGTCTTACCCATCAAAAGTTATGTGCCTGAGAAAAGTTTGCCACATTTTCAAAAAAAGGGGAAACAGACCCTAAAAGTCATAGAATTTTAATGAAAATCCCACCCTCAGCTTCATCGTATCAGAGAACCCTACAATGGAAGTTTCAAGCTCCTCTCTGCAAAAATGTTGAATTTTATATTTTTTTCCAGAAGAAGCATCACGGATGCGTGTTCATTTATTTTTTTTTTCCAGGGGTGATCGTCTCGATCTAGTAGTCCTAGAATATCGTAACAGGGCTCATTCGAACGGATATTAAAAGTTCTAATGTCCTTTTTAAGTGATCAAAACAATTGGAGGGCAACGTGGCCCCCTCTCACGCTTATTTTAACTAAAGTCACCCAATCACAATTTTGAGATGGCTATTTTGTTCAGCATAGTCGAAAATCTTATGAATATTTCTTTGAGGATGACTTAATCCCCAACAGTTCCCGGGGGAGTTATGAACTTTGCCCATTGTTTACATATAGTATTGGTTAATGGGAAGTATACAGACGTTTTCAGGAGGGTGTTTTTCGGATGGGGGGGGGGCGGGGTTGGAGATTAAGTGGGAGGATCTTTCCATGGAGGATATTTTCATGGAGGAAGGGATATTTCTATGAAGGGCTGCCGGATTTCCCAGTATTATTTAAAAAACGACCAGAAATTAAATAAATAAAAAATGTTTTTTCAACTGAAAGTAAGGAGCAACATTAAAACTTAAAACGAACAGAAATTATTACGAACAAAATTAGAACTTTAATGTAAAGAGTGAGGTATTGACTAGGGGATGAACTCCCGAATATACGTAATAAAAACATACGAAAATAGAAGTTCGATACATAAGTTAATTCGTAAGTTACGTCACGACAAAATTTCAAGAAAGCCATTTAGCCAAAACAGTAAAATTAATATGCAAATTTCGTTTTAATTATTGATGTACGATGACCCAAAATCAAAGCTGCATTAATTCAAAAACATTCAGAAATTAAATAAAAAAACAAGTTTTTTTTAACTGAAAGTAAGGAGTGACATTAAAACTTAAAACGAACATAAATTATTCCGTATATGAAAGGGGCCGTCCCCTCCTCAACCCTCGCTCTTTACGCTAAAGTTTGACTCTGTCTCACAACTTTATTTTTTAATAATAAAAAACATTAGCGTGAAGAGCGAGGCGTTGAGGAGGCCACATCCCCTTTCATATACGGAATAATTAGTCTTCGTTTTAAGTTTTAATGTCACTCCTTACTTTCAGTTAAAAAAACTTATTTTTTTATTTAATCAGTAGTAAGAGCGTCGGATACGGAGTTGTACGCAACAAACAGAGTTGCCAGGCGTACAACATGGCAGTAATACAATATTTAAATAAGAATTTTGTCTAGTGAAAGGACTTCAAAACTTTTTAGATTACTTTTTTGAAGATATTTTTGTTATATCATCGTTTTAGTTTCAAATTATTACGTATATTAGGGGGTTCGCCCCTTAGTCAATACGTCGCTCTTTACCCTAAAGTTCGAATTTTGTTCCAATTCTTTAAGAATGACCACTGAATCACAAAGGCTGTTTAATTAGAATACGTAGCTCTTTTGAAAGTACAAGAAAAACTTTAGTGTAAAGAGCGAGGTACTGACTAGTGGCCAAACCCCCTCACATACGTAATAAATTTTGTTCGTTTTAAGTTTTGATGTTGCTCCTTACTTTCGGTTGAAAAAACTTGTTTTTCAATTAATTTCTGATCGTTCTTCAAGTGATGCTGGGAAATCCAGCGCCCCCTTCATAGAACTGTCCCTTCCCCCATGAAAACATCCTCCATTGAAAGATCTTCCCACGTAATCCCCTTCCCCTGACCCCC
Organism: Artemia sp. Qi Xiang Cuo; assembly: GCF_049724085.1. Taxonomy (NCBI): domain Eukaryota; kingdom Metazoa; phylum Arthropoda; class Branchiopoda; order Anostraca; family Artemiidae; genus Artemia; species Artemia sp. Qi Xiang Cuo. The sequence continues at coordinate 69,477,461 of NC_142797.1, read as the reverse complement.
CACCAGAAAAAATCACACCTGAAAACGTCTGTATATTTCCCACTAACCAATACTATATGTAAACAATGGGCAAAGTTCATAACTTACAGCCCTTTCCCCGGGGACTCTGGGGGACTAAGTCATCCTCAAAGACATATTTATTAGATTCTTGACAATGCTGAATAAAATGGCTATCCCAAAATTTTGATTGGGTGACACTGAGAAAACAATGAGCGTGGGAGGGGGCCTAGCTGCCCTCCAATTTTCCGGTCACTTAAAAAGGGCACTTCGGTCACTTAAAAACGGCACATTTCCTTTTGAATGAGCCCTCTCACGATATTTTAGTACCACTGGATCGATAAAATCATTCATGAAAAAAAATAAACAAATAAACACGCGATGAAACATATATTGGAAATCAGCATAAAAATCAAATTCTCTTGATGTATCTATTGGTATCAAAATTTGATTTTTTAGAGTTTCGGTTACTATTGATCCGAGTCATTCCTTACTTAAAGTTCGTTACCACGAACTGTTTGTTATTATTTATAAGTTTGTACTTTTCTTCGTAATCGAATCAAATGATTATAAAATGAGAGCCTCTGCTAGTAAATAAAAATGAATAAAGAAACATGGAAAAATGAGCATTACCAAACGAAATTCTAAGGCCCTAGAATCAGTGGAAAAACTGATTCCCTTTTCATATTTTATTGATTTTTTTTTAGATAATAGTACTGATCATGGTTGTAGTGTAGCTGTAGCCTAGTAAAGATCATACTACAGCTCTGTGAAACCAAAATTTCAAAAGCATCTTTTGAAAAAAAAAACTGACAAGTGAGAAGAATAACTTATTTACATAATATTAAATCCAGATCCAGGAATATTAACTGCTATAATTATACTAGATATTTATATATATATTATTATTATTATTTTATTATTGTTATTATAATAGTACTATTATAATGATCTAAAAAAAAACTTTTTTAGTGCACGTTTAGTAACTAGTTTTAAATAACGATACGATAAATATTTCGAGAATCAGAATCTAATTCAGATATTAGTCTCTTCTGTTATATAAAACTGTATGATTTTAAATCTTTGTCAAATTCATCTTAACTTTGTAGGTGATAGCTGCTTTCTCTGCGTTTCATATGAGGAGTTTAATAAGGAGAGTAGAAAGAGGAGAAACCAATTACAAAAGAGTTTCAAGTAAGGGGTGAGTGTATATCACCCGTCTTTGAAATGATTTGATTTTTGCACCGTGAAAATTAACGCTTTGAAACTTCTCGGTTTTGTCTTTTGCTGTATTTTTGTATATATGTTTTTTATTATGGTAACTACTGTGTCGATAATTTTGAGTCATTTATCTAATTTTTTCATTTTATTTTTGATCAGGAACTGTTTTTTTTCTGTCATTTTCTATCTGAAAATGACACAATTCGAAAGTACATAATTTCTTTGACCACACTGCTTCTCCATTTACGAAAAATAAAGAGAGAAAAACTGGTTAATTTAGGTAAGGCAGTGGAACCGAAAACGATACATAAGAGTGACAACGAAACATTAATTAATAAGAAAATCCGAATATTTGAGCTAAAACTACAAGAAAAAACAGTTAAAAAAATAAAATAAAACCATGTAAAAAAATGATAAACTAAACACACAGGAGAAAGAAACACAAAAAAAAAACACACACAAAAAAAAAACAAAAAATAAAAACAACTCAAAATCTAAACACTTCCAGCACTGCTATTTCTCACTGAACAAAACCAAAACGACCGTCTATAGTTCACAAAAGGTAATTCTCCTCTTTATAATCAGTTGGTAAATGGGATCTATTAAAATTGAAGACTATATTTATTTGAAAAAAAAGGTCACAAAACCCCAGGTCACTACCCCAGTTAAATTTACCAGGTTAATAATATTTATACTATTATTAGTATATTTTTATTAGCCTGGTAAATTAGTGTTTTCAGTATAAATATAATTGTTTATATGCTTAGTATTATTAGTAATAATGCTATTGGTATAAATGTTATTAACCTGGTAAATTACTCTTATTATTATAAATGCTATTAACCTGGTTAATTTGATCAGGAGTAGTGACCTGGGTCTTTTGATATTTTTTTCATTGTTTTTATTAATAATTTTTTTTTTTAGTTTTTTGTTCCACTGCTTTATTTCAATTAAACCCGTTTTTCTCTCTTAATCTCTCTCTTAATCGTTTTTCTCTCTCTCGTAACTCGAAATTATATATTTTTCGGGAAGGTAGAGAAAAATACTTTAAAGGATTGTTATACCTGATTATCAGCGTACATATTTCCATAACCATACGTATGACGATTTCAAAATTTCAACGTTTCAGTAAATATAATGATTAGCGATTCTACTTTAAATATTTTATTCTGTATCTTAAATAGCCGATTTAAATGAACTTGAAATACAAAATTTATTCCGTTTAATTAAAGTAAACTAAAATCTGATTTTTTTTAAAGTAATGAACCTGACGCAACCTGAAATGTATGTTTTCAGCAAGGTGATAAAACCTACTTTAAAGGACTGTAATATTACAGTGCCTGTGCATATAGACGCCGTACGATCTACATTTTATATTATGATGCAAAAGAGATAAAACTAAAAAAAATAAAAAATGATAGGATAATGAATACCTAAATTGTATTTTATTTGTTTATTTTCTTAGAAAAGTGCTCAAGACTTTTAAAATAGAAGAGGTTATGCAGGCAAAGTAGCAATGTCGATATGAGGAATATTAGGTTGAAATGGAAGATAAATTGCTAGTAAATATATTTGAAATAAAAAAAAATATTAAATCTCACCAAAGAATAAAAATAAAATTGGTATTGGCTATGTTTTTTTAAGAAATTGTTTATTTTTAATAAATATAAAGTGCTGGCACACAAGCTCAGCCAAGGGGCTTAAAATCTATGAACTTAGGACGAAACTCTCAAGAAAACTACTAAAAAAGTCCAAGTAAAGTGTAATTCCTCAGCCAAAACCATGGCAATAATTTTTTGAGAACATACTTTTGCTTAAAAATTTTCCTATACTTTCCTGTATTCTTAGAATTTTTTCTAGAAAAGTACAGATAGAATAAAGCTCCAATCCTGCTAAAGTAAAACTCTATAGTAAATCCTTATATATATTTCTAAATTATAATGAATGCAGTAGCTAGTTAGAAAACACACTTTCCAAGTTGTGTCAAATTTGAAAAATATATGCCACGTGCATAGTAATTTATTCATAGGGAAGAGAAAAACTTCAGGAAAACGAGACCTCTTCCATATATGACATGTATGTCATATATGACATGTATGACATGTACATGTATGACTAATATATGACATGTATGAAATTCAAAAACTAAGGGGTAAATCGTAAAAGCAATCGAAATTCAGGTGAGAGGGGCATAATCATTTGTAGCCCATGGGTAGGTGGCTGTTGAAAATATTTATTTCTATTAGATGTGGAGTACCTAAGAAGTTAAGTACATCTAGGACCGTGATCATTCTTTTATGTTATTTTCAGCTGTAGAACATTTTTTTCTAATATAATGAAGACTCTTATACCACAATATTGGCTGTTTTTGTTTTGTAAATGTATTTATGTATGAACTGTACTATATCATAGTATTTATCCTTAGTATTTATATATATATATATATATATATATATATATATATATATATATATATATATATATATATATATATATATATATATATATATATATATATATATATATATATATATATATATATATATATACCTAAAGTAAGGGAGTATACATTACAGAGGAGGTGGGAGGGGCAGAGGAGCTTTTTTCCCATTTAACGATCCACAAGACGGAACATATTTCAATTTTCAGTTATTTACCATTACCGTTTCCTCTGGCTTTTTATATATTCACATCAGTAAATATTATACTTCAATCGGAAGGCAACCCGTAATTAATATATAGCTAGGAAGAGGCTATCCAGCATTACCCCTTCCCAAAAAAAGGACAACAATATGATAAGAGAGAACAAAAAGAAACAGAAGAAGAAAACCATCACGACACCATAAGTGATCACAAAAAAAGAAAAACTGAGATAGTAGTTATAGGCTAAGTCTCTTCAAAACAATACACAGCTATCTAGCAAATGCACTGCTTTTACTTCTGATGTTCAGGTTAAAAGAGGTAGGATGCGATTATTTAAAATGAACTGTCCTGGAAATTTGTTGCGTCTGCTGGGTGTCAGTGATTTTTTATAAGAAAAAAACAATAACAGAAAAACAAGCAAACAAGAACGCAGCTCTGTGGAATCAGAGCTGTAAGTCTTTTTTTATGCTTTTTCCTCAATCTAATTTGAATTTTGCCTATTTGAGTGTAAAAATGTATACAAGTGCATTCTTAGTACTTCAAATGTCCTTAAATTTTACGTATAATCTGTGACAGTGCAATATAACGCTTACAGTCACGAATTAGTGGAGGATTATCAACTTTTACTCAAAAGAATTATATGAAGGACTTATCCAAATCTTCCATGCTATCCTAAAACATATAGTTGAAAATATTGTTGGTACCCAGGCTTAGGGGCAAACAGAGTGCCAAGAAATTGAAGAAACTATAATCCAGGGTTTAAAATTTGGAGCTTGGCAACTGAACGGTTAAGCTAATAAACTGCTATTTGACAATATTTGATCCCATACTTTCTTTTTTAACGCGGACGACTGTATTAATGAAAGTTGCATTGTACTACAAAGCTGTTCTTCAAGTATTCAGTGCGTGGTGTTTCCTCTTGTATATAATCTGACCTAACGTGTTTCTGCTTGTTGGCTGCATTGGTTTGGCAGCCGACGGTACAAGTAATTTGGATGTACTTGTAGAAGGCAGCCATTGACGCCACATCAAATCTATCACTGAGAGGTTGCAAAGTTGCCAAGTCAGTGCTAAAAATTACCCTTGAGACCCTTTGTAGTGGTGCCATTTAAGGTCTTATTTGCTCCCGAAAAATATGGGTATATATATTCGGCAATAAGGCTTGTTAATGAATTATAAAGAGGGGAAATCAAAATAGATGACAATAACTTCTTAGAACTAATGATCTAACTTATCTTCCTCGTACGGGACCTTTAAACCCGATCCGGATATATGCCCCAAGAAAGATCTAAACAGAAATGAAATCCCAAAAGCTAAAGTTAGGGAATTCTCTTGACAGCTTCAACCCTGAAAATAAGAGACGGAACCTCAACACGAGACATTCAATCAGTTTTTTAGGTTAGTACCATTTTAGCTTAGTCTTTGATGTATTAAGTTGACCATTCATCCATCGGACCGCTTTTCTGTATCCAAGGGGTCCGATCTTAGGGTTAGAGAAGCTTATAATGTCGTTCAGGGTCATGCTATATATAGGCAGTTGCATGGACCATGGTATCGTCAGCAAAATCGCGTAAAAATTACTGATCTATGTCCTTGATCTATACCAGAAAGCGTGTGGTTTCAAGGAGATTACCCAAGCCTTAACTAGACATTAAATAAATGTAAACCCATCGAAAGCTACAAGGAGAGTACGATTTATTAGTATTTTTCATAGAGAAAAAAGTGGAACTTTTTTGAACGAAAACATCAAATCTATATTTCTATTTAAATTTGAAGTTCTGAATTTACCTACTAATTCCAATGCTATGTGTAAGTTTTGCTACACATGAGTTTATCCCAGTTCATAGTTTCAAACGCTAATACTTAAAAAATATGAGGTGTATTCTTATATTGGATGAGGTTCGGTGCTAAGGTGATCAGATAAACGTCTTAAAGAAAAATGTCTTAAGAAACGTCTTGAGATGTTTCGACAATATATTCAAAAATATTTCGAAGAAAAATGTCTTAAAATACGTCTTGAAATATCTTGAAACTTCTTGAAAAACGTCTATAAGAAAAATATCTTGAAAAAGTCTTGAAATGTCTTGGAAAATGTCTTAAAGAAAAATGTCTTAAAAAACGTCTTTAAATGGCTTGAAAAGACTTGAAAAACGTCTTGAGGGAAAAATGTCTTAAAAAACGTCTTGAAATGTCTTGAACAAAAATATCTTGAAACTTCTTGAAGAAAACCAACTCTATTAGGTAACAACCACATGCATTTTGAAGAAAATTAATAGCACCTGCGTCTTGATGGAATCGCCGTTAAACTTCTTCGTCATCGTAAATCATTCAAGGAAGAAAAGAATAGCGGCTATGGGTGTCACCAAAGTAATTGAGGTTATACTATTGAAGTATTTTTTGCCCATTTTTTATTTCAATTAGTTGTAGTTATCTTGATATTTGGCAAAAGACATTGATGCGAGAAGACCACACTGAAGCATTTTTTTTCTTCCAACCCCTTAAGAGTATCTATATGCAAAACATAAGCTTTATTTTTAGAAAAGGAAGTGTTATCTTTGCCAATATTCTGTATTTTTAAAACACGGATGCTTAATGAAGAGAACTTCTGTGCTGGGTATCAAACAATATTGGTCGAAATTAGAGCTTCGACCTTAATAGCATTTCCACAAACCTAGCGTTAAATGTTTTCAGTTTTATTGAGAGAAACTCTCAAACCTAAGAGCAGTCAGCGTAAAAAAAATACTAAGATTGAGTATGATTCTGGAATAAAAGAAATAAGGTTAAAACTGATATAAAGTGCATCCTTGTTTGTTAAGTACGCACGTATTTAGCTTAAGATTTTTTGAAGTCTGACCCCCCTTAAGTCCTTGAAAATGTCCTCAAAGACATCAAAATGCAAGATGGGTCGTTCTTCAAGTAGTGACAGTCGAATCGTCTTTATTATCGGTTGATTGTCACCATCTGATAAAACATGAAATAATATAGTGGAAATAAAAATAAAATGAAAAGCGTTAGACAATTTTAACTGTCGAAGGAGAATCCGAAAAGGAGATGAGCTGCTTCATTTATTCTTACATGAACAAACATGCACTTTACTGGATGATATACAGCACTGTGCCTGAAGGGAACAAGGGAACAAACATGCACTTTACTGGATGATATACAGCACTGTGCCTGAAGGGAACAAACATGCACTTTACTGGATGATATACAGCACTGTGCCTGAAGGGAACAAGGGAACAAACATGCACTTTACTGGATGATATACAGCACTGTGCCTGAAGGGAACAAGGGAACAAACATGCACTTTACTGGATGATATACAGCACTGTGCCTGAAGGGAACAAGGGAACAAACATGCACTTTACTGGATGATATACAGCACTGTGCCTGAAGGGAACAAGGGAACAAACATGCACTTTACTGGATGATTCAAATTGTCATGGAAAAGTAGCCGAACATTTACGAACTTTTATGATGGGGCATGGTAGTAAATAGATAAATTTTTGAAGCAATGACACATAACGAAAATTGTGTCACAATAATTTTGAATCGCTGGCATAAGTAAGACGCATTTTGGTCTTATCAGTTGAACAAATACGCCTGTACTATCTGTATTGACACTAGCAAAAGGAATTTGCTTGTTTTATATCCATTGTAAAGATAACGTACGTAATTGATAGTAAAAAACTTTTAATATTTATGGGAGTTTTGATTTTAGTGTTCATGTCATATTGCCTGGGAGGTTCCTTTATGCTAGGCAATGTAAAATATCCTAATCAAATAAAACAGAAATTTTATTTTAATAGATTAAAGGGGCTGGAAGTTGACCTAAATTTACGTGCCTTATATTTAAAACCTCTTTGTTTCGGGGAAATATATTTCCCAAAATTAATTTTGCCCAAATTTTTTCTTTATGTCAATATTCATTAGAATTGACAATTGAACCTTAAAAAATCAGGTATGAGTCAGTTACATACGCAGGAGCATATTTAGATAACGAAAGGAAACATTTAGCGAGGAGTGTCAAATTTGTTAAAATAGAGCCCTTGGGTGAATTATATGAAAATAACACCGAAATATGGAAATTTTTTGTATTTTTTGGACCGCACCACGCAAAAATCCCAAAATTTTAGATCCGCACCTCGTCCTTCGCCTCTGCAAAAACATACATGAGAACGGCATGAACATACAAAAACTGCAAAAACATATAAAAACGGCATGTGAGAAAACATGCCGAGCCATAAATTAATTTTTCTTCATAGTTAACCTTGCATTTAGTACAAAAAATGAAATATAATAAAACTGCAACAAGTATTGGTCTTCGTGTTGCTGCCCCGGTGCATGGTGCCCACCCCAATCAGACTACCTTTCTGGAAAGCAGCACAGCACACCAGAAAACCACGTTAGGCTTCTCAACGGTCTTTCTAGGCTTGCGGACTCTCCATGCGACGCTATGACGCTATGCTCCGTCACGTTCCATGATGCCGCATCACTTCCACGCCAGATTCTGCGTAAGTTGGTAAAAGAACTCAGCAGATCACAATTTCTTAGATCTAGTGCCTTTTTAAGTGATTATTAAGATTTACACAGTTTTTAACTTCCCTTGCTAGCCTATTTTAGTGTGTTGTAATAAGATGATAATGTCTAGACGTTCTGGCTTTTACAAAAATTTTGTATCTCAGAGTAAGTTGATGAACATGAAATTAAGTTGTGCGGATATCGTGTTTGAAGCCGAAAAGATTGGTTGTAGCTTGTCCTACTGCCAGGAATCCAGTGGATTGAAACGAATTTTATAGTCTAGTATGTTACATTGGTACATCTGCAATTGCTGCGTCAATGTTCCATTTCCCTCAGCCTTGATTCTGCTTCTAAGCAGAAAGCTCTGTTGTAGCTGCCATGCAAAGAAGCCAAAATTCCAAACTATGGTTAATACAAAATCAAAAAGTGTTTAAGCTGAACGACAGATTCTTCACCCAATTTTCCAATTTATTTATAAAAATGAATGGAAAAATTTAACGAACCAAAACAGGAGCATCACCCTATGGGTCCAAAGTTATTCCATCTACTATTAAAAGCCATTGTTGTTTGCGATTTCCCTTGAGTTTTTTGCTTTATATCTTACATTTGGCACTGATGCGGAAGAACGGCATCATAGGTGCCTTCTCAAATTTGAAAATTCTCCTACTGCTTAGAAAATTGAAACTTCTCTTTTGTTTTGCTCCTAGTTATAACATTAGAAAACTGGCCCACGATAAGAAAATCAACTTTTGACCTAAAACCGAAACAATGAAATTTTTAACATTGAACAGTAGTTGAAGAGACGATAAAAGTAAATGAGCAAAGTAAATGAGACAATAAAAGTAAGTATAAATGAGTAGGGCCGTATCCTACACTTCTGTTCGGGGAGGGGTTAAAAACCAAAAAAAGACGACAAAAATTTGTTTTTCTGCATTTTAATACGTTTCTACGAGTCGGACAAACAATTCGTGTGTATGGGAGGGGGGTTCAAACCCTTTAACACCTCGCTTGAATACAACATTGAAATAAACATAAATTTCATTATAACAATCATTTTCCAAATAATTTTCAAAGATCACTTCAGTGTGAATATCAGACTTCAGATGAAAAACTGTACTAGCGGGCACATAACCAATGGGAAAGAGGCTCAAAATTGACCCTTAAAGTCTAGGGTCATTTAGGATTTGCTCCGTTATCTAAAAAATGTACTTATTACCCCCCCCCCCCACATCTCCTCCCAAACTCAATTAAAATAAATCTGGTGAGGTCTTCACTAAACCGCAGCCCAACAATCCCGTTTAATTTCATCGCACAAATCTAGTTGTCATCAAAAATGTGGAATTATCATTCAACATTTTGTTTTATGGAACATTGTTAATGTGTTGTATTCACACATATATTTATCATCTAGAATCTACTGCTTAATTAATTTCCAGTATACTAACGAGCTTTTCATTCATTACAGTTGCTGCACTTTATATGCCTGACTTATGTACCGAAACACGTTGCACAATTAATAAACGAACATGCTGAATAAAATTTACATTTTTAATATTATATTAAAAGGTGGAGTTTATTGTCTGCCACCTAAATTAGTTCAGCACAAGTTACAAATATGATGTTCTCATGACCTGCTAGCCTCATATAATTTGTAAGAGTTTTAAACCAGTTTTTGATTTCTTAGAATTTTCATTAGAGAATTCAAATGGTTCTAGCGGGTTATGTTTTATGGTTATGAATACTTTCCAGAAAAAAGTCTTCTGTTAAAGACAGAAAAAAAATGTAGTTGAATTGCTAAACTTATGCTTTAATTTATTTTGCATTGTGAGTAAGTATGCCAAACTGTGAATACACTTGTTCGGCTAAGCTTCTCATTACTATAAAGGCGGTAAGTAGGAAGAAGAGTTTCTTTCTTCTGACTATAATTTTGAAAACAAATGTATAAAAATGTACAGTATCCAATACTAAATAGTTTACAATGAGTTTTATAGCTAATTATCCACTTTAAATCAAGCCCTTGGTCATTAGCAGGAAAGGGAAGAAAGAAAAAGGGTAAAAATAATTCTTGATCCATCCAAAAAGAAGTGAATTCTCATTCTTACATCAAGTTTCGTTCTTGCCCGTTGTAGGAATAAAAATAAATAATAATAGTAATATTCTTTTACACAAGAATTTTTTTTCACGGGAGGGGTTTACACAAAATAAAACCTCAAAAATGCATAATAAATGTGTTTGTATCCATTTTTAATCTGTGTTTACGAGTCAGACAAATTTTCGTGGGTGGGGGGGGGGTACGCTAAAGTTTGACTTTTTCACAATTAAATTTTTTTTAAACAATAAAAAACTTTAGCGTAAAGAGCGAGGCATTGAGGAGGGGACAGCCCCTTTCATATACGGAATAATTTCTGTTCGTTTTAAGTTTTAACGTCGTTCCTTACTTTCAGTTAAAAAAAACTTGTTTTTTCTTATTTATTTGCATTATAAAGACGAGCCAAATATTTACGGCTTGAATTGCGACGGCTATTAACAACACCCGCATAGGCAATGCGCACTTTTTTAGAAAGGTGTTCAATAAGCAACTGAATATTATAACAGATCATAATCGAGGGTGGAATTTCTGTAATCATTTAGCACATATTTGGTTTTACGAAAATGAGCCTCGGTGAGACCTAAAGTTTATTACGATATACTGAGGTCGATACAGGCTGACTCATTATCGGAATATCACTGGACATTCAATTTGTAATTTGCACAAATTATTTTCGATATAAATTTGTTTTTTAGCTGTTTTCCTGGTTCTATGTTTGAGAGAAATACGCATGTGTCTTAAATAGTGTGTTGGTGGCTATGTTTTTTTTTTTTTTTTTTTTTTATTCTAATAATAGGCGAGGAGCGAAGAAGAATTTAGTTTAAAAATTCCAACATACATATTTGATCCAGGTGCCTTCCAGCACATTCTACACATCTCTTTGGTTGAAACTTTTGGGCCTTTTCTAATATAATCAAAAAAATTGGTTTTTTCATATGAAAGTAAGAAGTGCAGTTAAAAATAAAACGAACTGAAATAAAGTCAAGTTTTAGGGGGTTTGTCCGCTCCTCAGCCCCTCGCTCTTTACGTTAATTTTTCACAGTACTTTGAGAAAGGCCGTACCCAGAGGGGGGGGAGTTAGGGGGTTTGAACCCCTCCTGAAATGTTTTTTTGACTCGTAAAAACGTAACAAAATGGATATAAAAAAAATTTTTTATTTATTTTTTTAGTTTTAATGTGTAGCCCCCCCCCCCTCACCGAAAAGAAATCTTTGAGTAAAACCCCCTCTGAAAAAAAAATCCTGGATACGGCCTTGACTTTAAGAATACTTCTTATTCCTTTTCATCTCTCCTTGGGTTCGAGAAGTCTTCGTACAGAATAAGGACAAAAAGTCAAACTATAAGGTAAAGAGCTAGGGGTCGAGGAGGGAGTAACTACTCTCATATATGGAGTGATTTTGTTTTCGTTTAAAATTTAATGAGCTTCTTTACCTTCAAGTCAAAAAGCTATTTTTTACATTTATGTTCTGTTCACTTTTAAAAGAAGACCCAGGATCACTCAAAATGAAAAGGGTACTATCAACCAATCGAGTGCAAATTACTGTATCAAAGTTTTCACAAAATTTCTTAGAAAAAGAGAGCTCATTTAGTGTAAAAAAAAAAAAAAAAAAAAAAAAAAAAAAAAAAAAAAAAATGGAAAAGAAGTTTCTCAAAGAAAAGTAAAGAGTCATATTAAAGCTTAAGACGACAGAAATAATAAAATGATTCAAACTTAAAATGGCCAAAAATGAGACGCAACGCTATAGCGTTGCCTATAGTAAAGGCCATACGGCTCCAATGTTTTATTATTATGTTATTCATTTTTTTACGAGATGCACTTCATATAGAAGAGATCGTCGTATAAACTTCAAAGGTGGCTGATTCGATTGAAAATCGGAAGTTACAGCACTCTTTTTTAGAGTAGAAAGTGATCAGAAAAAAATTCTTTGGGGTCAATACAAATCCCCAGAGCCCCCGAGGGAAAGGGTTTTAAGTTATAACACGGTGGCGTATTAGGTTTTTATGTCAAGGGTCGTTGAGTAAACTTCAAAGGTGGCTCATTTGGTTTAAAAATATAAAGTTGAAGATACCTTTTTAGGAGTCAAAAGTTAACGAAGGGAATCTACCCCCCCCCTCGCCCCCACACACAGCCTCTTTTCCCTAAATGCATCCAATGAAAATTTTCAGAAAGCCAGTTTTTTTTAAATAGTTCAACGACCAGATAACAAAAACTTCGTTGTCAACATACTCCCCCCCCCCAGGAGCCTGGAGAAGGGATGTAACTTATGCCACGAGGGCATAGGATCACTCAAAATGAAAAGGGTACTATCAACCCATCGAGTGCAAATTACTGTATCAAAGTTCTCACAAAATTTCTTCGAAAAAGAGAGTTCAGTTAGTGTAAGTTAAAAAAAAAAAAAAAAAAAAAAAAAATGGAAAAGAAGTTTCTCAAAGAAAAGTAAAGAGTCATATTAAAGCTTAAGACGACAGAAATAATAAAATGATTCAAACTTAAAATGGCCAAAAATGAGAGCCAACGCTATAGCGTTGCCTATAGTAAAGGCCATACGGCTCCAATGTTTTATTATTATGTTATTCATTTTTTTACGAGATGCACTTCATATAGAAGAGATCGTCGTATAAACTTCAAAGGGGGCTGATTCGATTGGAAATTGGAAGTTCTAGTGCTCTTTTTTAGAGTAAAAAGTGATTATAGGGCAACTAGTCCCCCCCATGCTCTTTTTCCCCAAATGTATAAAAATTCTGAGATTTCCAATTTGTTAGAAATAGCTCAAAGGTCAGATATTAAAAACTCCGATGTCGACACAACCCCCCAGGGCCCAAAAGCAGGTGTTGTAAGCTATTCCCTCGGGGTATAAATTGTTCTTATGGAAGGGAGGCTCATATAAAATTCCGAGAGGGCTTATTTGACTGAAAAGTGAAAGTTCTAGTTCACTTTTTAGAAGTCAAAAGTGATCAGAGGGCAGTTAACCTCACGCTCTTTTCCCCTAAATGTGTCGGATAAAAACTTTGATAGAACCATCTTGTTAGAAAGAGTTCAAAGATAAGATTAGAAAAACTCCACTGTCGACACAAACCCCGAGGACCCGGGGACACGCGTTGTAAGTTATGCCCTGGGGGCATATATGGTTCTTATGGAATGGATGTTCGTATAAACTTTAGAGAGGGCTCATTTGATTAGAAATTGAAAGTTCTAGTTCACTTCTTAAGAGTCGAAAGAGATGGGAGGGCAACTAGCCCCCCAACGCCCCTTTTCCCAGAAATGAATGAGATCCAAATTTTTAGAGGCCTATTTTGTTAACAATAGAACAAAGGTCAGATAACAAAAACTCCGGTGTCGATACACCCCTCCCCCCAAAGGGCCCGGGGGCAGGCGTTGTAAATTACGCCCTGGGAACATATATGGTTCTTTTGGAAGAGATGCTCATATAAACTTAAGAGAGGGATCATTTGGATGGAAATTGAAAGTTCTAGTACAATTTTGAAGAATCAATGGATATCTGAGGGCCACTAGCCCCCTTTGCCTTTTTTCCCCAAACCTATCCGATAAAAAAGTTGAGTTAGCTATTCTATTAAAAATAGTCAAAAGGTCAGATAACAAAAACCCCGGTGTCGACATAACCCCCAAGGACCCAGGGAAGGCATTTTAAGCTATGCCCTGGAGACATATATGGTTTTTATGGATGGGTTACTCGTATAAACTTCAGAAAGGGCTCGTTTGATTGGAAATTGAAAGTTCTAGTTTAGGTTTAAGAGTCAAAAGAGATCCGAGGGCAACTAGGCCCCCTTCCCCACGACTTTTTTCCCCAAGTGCATGAGATTAAAAGTTTGAGATAGCCATTTTGTTAGAAATAATACAAAGGTCAGTGATAGCAAAAACTCCTGTGTTGACACAACCCCACAGGGCCCAGGAAAGGCGTTGTAAGTTGCCCCCTGGGGGCATACATGGTTCTTATGAAAGGGATGTTCGTACGAACTTCAGAGAGGACTCATTTAATTGAAAATTGAGAGTTCTAGTTCATTTTTTTAAAGTCAAGATAGATCCGAGGGCAACTAGTCTACCAACGCCCTTTTTTCCCAAACCTATCCGACATAAATTTTGAGATGACTATTTTGTTAAAAACAGTCCAAAGTTCAGATAACAAAAACTCTGGTGTTGGACCTGCCCCCCCCCCAAGGACCAGGACAGGCGTTGTAAGTTATGCCCTTGGGGTATAACTTACCATATATAGTCTTACCATATATAACCATATATGGTACGAAACCATATATGGTTTCTTACGGAAGGGTTGCTCGTATAAACTTCAAAGAAGGTTCGTTTGATTGGAATTTGGAAGTTCTAGTTCACTTTTTAAGAGTAAAAAGAGATCCTTGGGTAAGTTCCCCCCACGCCTTTTTTTTTTACCAAACCCATCCAATAAAAATTTTGAGATTGCAGTTTTGTTGAAAATAGTTCAAAGATCAGATAACAAAAATCCGATGTCGACACAACCCCCCAGGGCCCAGGGACAGGCGTTTTCTGGGGGCATATATGGTTCATATTGAATGGATGCTCGTGTAATCATCAAAGTTCCGGATAGCCATTAAAAAAAAATCTTCAAACATCAGATGACAAAAACTTTGGGGTCAATACAAAGCCCCAGAGCCCCCGAGGGAAAGGGTTTTAAGTTATAACCCGGTGGCGTGAGTAGGGATGGGTAAGAAGGTACTGATCTTACATGGTTTTTCTCACTGAGGATGTTTTTTTATGGTTTTTCTCACTGTTTGATGGATGTCAACATAAGTTCACATCAACAACAAAAATTACTGGATGTTTCTTGGATGTCAACATCCGGTTGGAATACAATGATAACAAGGTGACATCATCAGATAAGGAAATTTCAATATTGAAATATTCTTATCCGAGAGTTGAAAATACAGACAGGAAAAGATTACTGATTGACACAATTTCTTCATGAGACAAGATAAATTTGAAAATAGAAACGAAAATGGTAAACCATCTGAGGGAATGCTAACTCCTATTAAGAGATACATATTATTTTTTATTTGGGCGGTTCTCGACTGTGTTCGGTATAATACACAACTACCATTGGAACAGTGTTATAAGGTCCCCTATCCCAACCCCAAAGGGTTTTCTGGGCCCCCCAAAGGCCCCCCGGGCCCGTAAAGGGCCCCCAGGACCCAAAGAACCCCCCTCCCCTCCCCCAAAGTTTAAAAGTTCATTTTGAATCTTTTTCATTGAAATGCAAGAGTTGGAATAGTTCGGTAGTGTTTTCTCGTGGTTTACCATGTCACTGTTACATTCTCTTGACGTTTCAAATTTCATTTTGAATCCTTTTCGTTGAAATGCAAGAGTTGAAATATTTCAATAGTGTTTTGTAGTGGTTTACATTGTCACTGTTATATTCTATTGATTTTTCAAAGTTCATTTTGGACCTTTTTTCGTTGAAATGCAAGAGTTGGATTATTTTAGTGGTGTTTCGTCATGGTTTACCTTGTCACTGTTACATTCTCTTGACGTTTCAAAGTTCATTTTGGATCTTTTTCGTTGAAAGGCAAGAGTTGGATTATTTCAGTAGTGTTTTATCGTGGTTTACCTTGTCACAGTTACATTCTCTTGACGTTTCAAATTTGATTTTCGATCCTTTTCGTTGAAATACAAGAGTTGGAATATTTCAATAGTGTTTGTCGTGGTTTACCTTGTCACTGTTACATTCACTTGACGTTTCAAAGTTCATTTTGGATCTTTTTCGTTGAAATGCAAGAGTTGGATTATTTCAGTGGTGTTTCGTCGTGGTTTACCATAACACTGTTACATTTTCTCAATGTTTCAAAGTTCATTTTGGATCTTTTTAATTGAAATATAAGAGTTAGAATATTTCAGTAGTTCTTTGTCATGGTTTACCATGTCACTGTTACATTCTCTTGATGTTTCAAATTTCATTTTGGATTTTTTTCGTTGAAATATAAGAGTAGGATTATTTCAGTTTTGTTTTGTCGTGGTTTACCATGTCTCTGTTACATTCTCTTGATGTTTCTAAGCTCATTTTGGATGTTTTTGTTGAAATGTAAGAGTTGGAATATTTCAGTTGTGTTTTCTCGTGGTTTATCTTGTCACTGTTACATTTTGAAGATGTTTCAAAGTTCATTTCTATCCTTTTCGTTGAAATACAAGAGTTGGATTATTTCAGTAGTGTTTTCTCGTGGTTTACTTTGTCACTATTACATTCTCTTGATGTTTCAAAGTTCATTTTGGATTTTTTCGTTGAAATGCAAGAGTTGGATTATTTCAGTAGTGTTTTGTCGTGGTTTACCTTGTCACTGTTACATTCTCTTGACGTTTCAAAGTTCACTTTGGATCTTTTTCGTTGAAATGCAAGAGTTGGATTATTTCAGTAGTGTTTTGTAATGGTTTACCTTATCACTGTTACATTCTCATGATGTTTCAAAGTTCATTTTGGATCTTTTTCATTCAAATTCAAGAGCTGGATTACTTCAGTAAAGTTTCGTTGTGGTTTACCATGTCACTGTTACATTCTATTGATGTTTCAAAGTTCATTTTGGATCTTTTTCGTTGAAATGCAAGAGTTTGGATTATTTCAGTAGTGTTTTGTTATGGTTTACCATGTCACTGTTACATTCTCTTGATATTTCAAAGTTCATTTTGGATCTTTTTCGTTGAAATGCAAGAGGTGGATTATTTCAGTAGTGTTTTGTTGTGGTTTACATTTCACTGTTACATTTTCTTGATGTTACAAAGTTCATTTTGGACCTTTTTCGTTGAAATGCAAGAGGTGGATTATTTCAGTAGTGTTTTGTCATGGTTTACATGTCACTGTTGCATTCTCTTGATGTTTCAAAGTTCATTTTTGGATTTTTTTTTAAATGCAAGAGTTGGAATACTTCAGTAGTGTTTTCTCATGGTTTACTTTGTCACTGTTACATTCTCTTAACGTTTCAAAGTTCATTATGGATGTTTTTCGTTGAAATGCAAGAGTTGGATTATTTCAGTAGTGTTTTGTCGTGGTTTACCATGTCACTGTTACATTCTATTCATGTTTCAAAGTTCATAGTTGATCTTTTTCGTTGAAATGCAAGAGTTGGATTATTTCAGTAGTGTTTTCTCATGGTCTACCTTGTCACTGTTACATTCTCTTGATGTTTCAAAGTTCATTTTGGATCTTTTTCGTTGAAATGCAAGAGTTGGATTATTTCAGTAGTGATTCGTCGTGGTTTACCTTGACTCTGTTACATTCTCTTGACGTTTCAAAGTTCATTTTGGATTTTTTCGTTGAAATACAAGAGTTGGAATATTTCAGTAGTGTTTTATCATGGTTTACCATGTCACTGTTACATTCTCTTGACGTTTCAAAGTTCATTTTGGATTTTTTTCGTTGAAATGCAAGAGTTGGATTATTTCAGTAGTGTTTTCTCAGGGTTTACCTTGTCACTGAAATATTCTCTTGATGTTTCAAAGTTCATTTTGGATCCTTTTCGTTGAAAGGCAAGAGTTCGATTATTTCAGTAGTGTTTTGTCGTGGTTTACCATGTCACTGTTACATTCTCTTGACGTTTCAAAGTTCATTTTGGATCCGTTTCGTTGATATGCAAGAGTTGGAATATTTCAATAGTATTTTGTCGTGGTTTACCTTGTCCCTGTTACATTCTTTTTGATTTTTCAAAGTTCATTTTGGATTTTTTTTATTGAAATGTAAGAGTTGGAATATTTCAGTAGTGTTTTGTAGTGGTTTACATTGTCACTGTTACATTCTCTTGATGTTTCAAAGTTCATTTTGTATTTTACGCTGAAATGTAAGAGTTGGAATATTTCAGTAGTGTTTTGTTGTGGTTTACCTTGTCACTGTTACATTCTGAAGATGTTTCAAAGTTCATTTCGAATTTTTTTTTTCGTTGAAATGTAAGAGGTGGAATATTTCAGTAGTGTTTTGTCGTGGTTTACCTTGTCACTGTTAGATTCTCTTGATGTTTCAAAGTTCATTTGGATTTTTTTCGTTGAAATGTAAGAGTTGGAATATTTCAGTAGTGTTTCTTCGTGGTTTACCATGTCACTGTTACATTTTCTTGATGTTTCAAAGTTCATTTTGGATTTTTTTTTGAAATGTAAGAGATGGAATATTTCAGTAGTGTTTTGTTGTGGTTTACCTTGTCACTGTTACATTCTCTTGATTTTTCAAAGTTCATTTTGGATTTTTTTTGTTTTAATGTAAGAATTGGAATATTTCAGTAGTGCTTTGTTGTGGTTTACCTTGTCACTGTTACATTCTGAAGATGTTTCAAAGTTCATTTTGATATTATTTTTCGTTGAAATGTAAGAGTTGGAATATTTCAGTAGCGTTTTGTCGTGGTTTACCTTGCCACTTTTACATTCTCTTGATGTTCTAAAGTTCATTTTGAATTTTTTTTTTCGTTGAAATGTAAGAGTTGGAATATTTCAGTAGTGTTTTATCGTGGTTTACCTTGTCACTGTTACATTCTCTTAATGTTTCAAATTTCACTTTAGATTTTTTCGTTGAAATGTAAGAGTTAGAATGTTTCAGTAGTGTTTTGTCGAGGTTTACCTTGTCACTGTTACATTCTCTTGATGTTCTAAAGTTCATTTTGAATTTTTTTTCGTTGAAATGTAAGAGTTGGTTTACCTTGTCACTGTTACATTCTCTTGATGTTTCAAAGTTCATTTGGACTTTTTTCGTTGAAATGTAAGAGTTAGAATGTTTCAGTAGTGTTTTGTCGAGGTTTACCTTGTTACTGTTATATTCTCTTGATTTTTCAAAGTTCATCTTGAATGTTTTTCATTGAGATGTAAGAATTGGAATATTTTAGTAGTGCTTTGTTGTGGTTTACCTTGTCACTGTTACATTCTGAAGATGTTTCAAAGTTCATTTGAATTTTTTCCGTTGAAATGTAAGAGTTGGAATATTTCAGTAGTGTTTTGTCGTGGTTTACCTTGTCACTGTTACATTCTTTTGAAGTTTCAAAGTTCATTTTGGATTTTTTTTTGAAATGTAAGAGATGGAATATTTTAGTAGTGTTTTGTCGCCGTTTACGTTGTCACTGTTACATTCTCTTGATGTTTCAAAGTTCATTTTGGATTTTGTTTGTTTAAATGTAATAGTTGGAATATTTCAGTAGTGTTATGTCGTGGTTTACATTGTCAGTGTTACATTCTCTTCATGATTCAAAGTTCATTCGGATTTTTATCGTTGAAATGTAAGAGTTTGAATATTTCAGTAGTGTTTTGTCGTGGTTTACCTTGTCACTGTTACATTTTCTTGATGTTTAAAAGTTCATTTTGGATTTTTTTTTTGAAATGTAAAAGATGGAATATTTCAGTAGTGTTTTGTCGCAGTTTACCTTGTCACTGTTACATTCTCTTGATGTTTCAAAGTTCATTTTGGATTTTTTTTTATTGAAATGTAAGAGATGGAATATTTCAGTAGTGTTTTGTCTTGGTTTACCATATCACTGTTACATTCTCTTAATGTTTCAAAGTTCATTTTGGCCTTTTTTTTGAAATGTAAGAGTTGGAATATTTCACTAGTGTTTTTGTCGTGTTTTGGCTTCTCACTGTTATATTCTTTTGATGTTTCAAAGTTCATTTTGGATTTTTTTCGTTGAAATGTAAGAGTTGGAATATTTCAGTAGTGTTTTGTCGTGGTTTACATTGTAAGTGTTACATTCTCTTGATATTTCAAAGTTCATTTTGGATTTTTTTTTTCGTTGAAATGTAAGAGTTGGAATATTTCACTAGTGCTTTGTCTTGGTTTACCTTGTCTCTGCTAGATTCTCTTGATTTTTCTAAGTTTATTTTGGATTGTTTTCATTGAAATGTATGGAGTTGGAATACTTCAGTAGTGTTTTGTCATTGTTTACATTATCACTGTTACATTCTATTGATGTTTCAAAGTTCATTTAGGATTTGTTTTCGTTTAAATGTAAGAGTTGGAATATTTCAGTAGTGTTTTGTCATGGTTTACATTGTCACTGTTACATTCTCTTGTAAAGCGCTTTTCTAAATAGTTTGTAGAAAAAACCAGTTAGTTATTAACAGGTAGGCTTGCATACATTTTGAGAGTGAAATAAAGCGCTTTCCTCAAATAGTTGGTAGAAAAAACCAGTTATTGTTTTTTAAAAGGTGGTCCTGCAAACATTTTGATAGCCGAATAAAGCGCTTTTCTAAATAGTTAGTAGAACAAACAAGTTAGTGTTATTAACAGGTAGTCTTGCATACATTTTGAGAGCGAAATAAAGTGCTGTCCTGAAATAGTTGGTAGAAAAAACCAGTTGTTATTTTTTAACAGGTGGTCCTGCATAAATTTTTAGAGCCAAATAAAGCGCTGTTCTGAAATAGTTAGTAGAAAAAATCAGTTATTGTTTTTTAACAGGTGGTCTTGCATACGTTTTGACAGCCAAATAAAGCGCTTTTATAAATAGTTAGTAGAAAAAACTAGTTAGTGTTATTAACAGGTAGTCTTGCATACATTTTGAGAGCGAAATAAAGCGCTGTCCTGAAATGGTTGGTAGAATAAAAACAGTTATTGTTTTTTAACAGGTGGTCTTTGCATACGTTTTCAAAGCCAAATAAAGCGCTGTTCTAAAATAGATGGTTGAAAAAACCAGTTAGTTTTTTTTAGCAAGTGGTCTTGCATATGGTTTGTGAGCAAAATAATGCACTGTTCTAAGATAGTTAGTAGAAAAAAATAGTTTGTGTTTTTTAATAAGGAATCTTGCATACCTTTTGAGAGCCAAATAAAGCGCTGTTCTCATCGGGTTTAATAAGACAATATAACATTGTGTCTTATGTATTGTAAATTATTATTAGAATTTTGGTACTTGTGTCTTATAGCCACCTTACTCAAGTTCTTTCAAAACGCAAAGTTTGGTTAATTGTAATGAAATAAAACAAAATTTGATGAAAATATAATACTTCATCAACAAAATCATGCAAACTGCAACAATGAATTATGGAAAGGGTGCCGCCCAGACCGCATTATATTAAATACATAACCTAAACTAACCTAACCTAACCAAAATACCGTCTAAATGTTTAATTAAAATAAAGCTACAAAGTAGTTTCCCAAAGAGCCGAAGCTAATAGTGTCTGGTATAAAGACTATGAAAACCTGTTATTGTCTCATTCTCGCGATACAAGATCTTGAGTGTGGTGGCTCTAAGACGAAAGTACCAAATTATTATTATGGGTGGACTTGCAAAACTGGGACTTGGTCTTCGGAACCGATACAAAGAGAAGATCTTTTTTCTCTCACTTCCAACTGATCCTTAAAGAGTCTTTTTTTTAACCACGGCCGGCACTTCATATGTCCAGGGGATTGATCTCCCTTCCCAAACATGATATTAGTTACCATTACATGTGTTAATCCATTTCATCTTGGTTGTATATTGCTTAAATTATCCTGCCCCATGTCAGTAGGAACCCATTATCCAATACTGTACGAACAAAATTAAGCCAATCAGAGAGCTACAATCCCTGTACAAACAAGATCACGTGTCTCTTTCTAGGCCAATCAGGGACTTAGAATACTGACAGGGCATTTGCATAATCGCACTGATGAAAATTTGACGGGGAATTCTAATGTATCATGAGGGGAATAAGAAACAATATGGTTTCTTTACTTTAGTATCAGAGATAAATTCAGGAATTAATATTCTTTCGAAGCCTTTATAATGCATCTTGATTCTTGAATTCATCTCTTGGATAACATAGTTTTAAGATGTTTCTAAGTGCAACAGATACAGAGGGAAATGCTTATGGCTTCACTTAGGGGAAGAGATGAAGCATTTAGTTTGAAGTGTATATGCGATATGTAATTTAAATTTTTTTAGGCATATCGATAAATTTAGGAATTATTATGTCGAAGCCTTAATAGTGTAACTTATCATAAATGATAGAATAACAACACTAGTATCAATCTTTGGAAACGGTGACAAGAAGATTTTGCGACTTAACTTGGCTTTCCTTCACGATTGTGTTCGTTATAATACACAAGTACCAATCGGGCAGTGTTGCAAATATAAAATATTCTTTTTAACAATGGATCATGCTAAAAAATTGAAACTAATAGAGTTGTAGATGCTAAGAAAAGAATTTTAATATAGAAATTCAGAACAGTCCTTAGAAATGAACTAGTGAGATGGTTATGGATTTGGAACCATCAAGGACAGCAACCACCAATGACCCTAAGCACCAAGGACCCCAACCCCCAAGGGATCCCCCTCCACCCAACTTTTTGCCCCCCCCCCATTTTTTATACTTTTTTGCGCGCTTGAGACACAGAAGGGCCCAACCACCTCCCCCTAAATTCCTCCCCCCCCGTTTTTTAATACTTTTTTTGTTCGCTTGAGACACAGAAGGGCCCCCCTCCATCTCCCTAACTTTTTGGTCCCCTCCCCCCAACTTTTAGCCCTCCCCCATTTTTCATACTTTTTTTTGTTTATTTAACGTTTTTTTTATTTTTTAAAGATGATATTTTTTCAACTTTTTTTTACATGTCTTCGAATGAGATAAAACATACTTAAAACATAAAAAATTCATATTTATTATTTGCACAATTTGCTAGAATGATAACTAGTTATCAGTTAGAAGTAACAAGTTTTCTGTCAAAGATACAAAATTTTTCTTAGAAGTAAAAATTTTTTCGTTATGATAACAAGTTTTCAACCAGAAGTAGCGATATTTCCTCAACACTAACAAACTTTCTCTTCGAAGCATCAATATTTTTCATTAATACTAACGAACTTTTACTTAACACGCTCAAATTTCTCTTAGAAGTAACAGGTATTTTCTTAACAGTAATAAATTTCATCTACTTGCACCAAGTTTTTAGTCAAAGATGACAAATTTCTCATATAAGTAACAATTTTGTCGTTATGATAAAAAGTTTTCTCTCATAAGTAGCAAGTTTTCATAAACCCTAACACATTTTTTCATAAGAGTGACAACTTTTTCTCTATTACTAACAAACTTTTACTTAACACACTCTAATTTCTCTTAGAAGTAATAGGTATTTTCTTAACAGTAACATATTTTTTCTAATAACACTAACCTTTCAGTTATTGATAATAAATTTCTCTTAAAAGTAAAAATTTTTCATCATTTATAACTAGCTATCAGTTAGAAGTAACAATTTTTCTGGCAATGATACCAAATTTTTTTTAGAAGTAACAATTTTTTCGTTATGATAACAAGTTTTCTGTCAGAAGTGGGAATATTTTCTTAACACTAACAAATTTTTCTCTTCGAAGTATCAACATTTTCCATGAATACTAACAAACTTTTACTTAACAGACTCAAATTTCTCTTAGAAGTAACAGATATTTTCTTAACAGTAACAAATTTCTTCTAATAACCAAGTTTTCCGTCAAAGATAACAAATTTCTCATAGAAGTATCAATTTTCTGTCACTGATAACAAGTTATCTGCTGAAAGTAACAAGTTTTCTGTCAATAATACTAAATTTTTCTTAGAAGTAACAATTGTTTCGTTATGATAACAAGTTTTTGTCATAAGTAGCAAGTTTTCCTTATCACTAAAAAATTTTCTCCATCGAAGTAACAACTTATTCCTTAATACTAATAAACTTTTACTTAACACACTTAAATTTCTCGTAGAAGTAACAATTTTTTTTTCTTAGCAGTAACATATTTTTTCTAATAGCACCAAGTTTTCCATCATAGATAACAAATTTCTCTTAAAATTGACAAGTTTTCTGTCAATGATACCAAATTTTTCATAGAAGTAACAATTTTCCGTTTATGATAACAAGTTTTCTGTCAGAAGTAGCAAGTTTTCATTATCACTAACAAATTTTATCATCAGATTAACAACTTTTTCCTTAATACTAACATACTTTTACTTAACACACTCAAATTTCTCTTAGAAGTAATATGTATTTTCTTAACAGTAACATATTTTTTCTAATAACACCAAAATTTCCGTCAATGATAATAAATTTCTCTAAAAAGTAACAATTTCTCTTCATTGATAACTAGTTATCAGATAAAAGTAACAAGTTTTCTGACAATGATACCAATTTTTTTTAGAAGTAACAATTTTTCGTTATAATAACAAGTTTTCTTACAGAAGTAGCAAGATTTCCATAACACTAACAAATTTTCTATTCGAAGTATTAACATTTTTCCTTAATATTAACAAAATTTTACTTAACACACACACAAAATTCTCTTAGAAGTAATAGGTATTTTCTTAACAGTAACATATTTCTTATAATAACACCAACCTTTCAGTCATTGATAATAAATTTCTCTTAAAAGTAACAATTTTTCATCATTGATAACTAGCTATCAGTTAGAACTAACAATTTTTCTGGCAATGATACCAAATTTTTTTTAGAAGTAACAATTTTTTCGTTATGATAAAAAGTTTTCTGTCAGAAGTAGCAAGATAACCTTAACACTAACTAATTTTCTCTTCGAAGTATCAACATTTCCCATTAATAATAACAAACTTTTACTTAACATACTCAAATTTTTCTTAGAAGTAACATATATTTTCTTAACAGTAACAAATTTTTTCTAATAGCACCAAGTTTTCGGTCAAAGATAACAAATTTCTCGTAGAAGTAACATTTTTCTGTCAATGATAACAAGTTATCTGCTAAAAGTAACAAGTTTTCTGTCAATAATACCAAATTTTTCTTAGAAGTAATAATTTTTTCGTTATGATAACAAGTTTTCTGTCAGAAGTAGCAAGTTTTTCTTATCACTAACAAATTTTCTCCTCGAAGTGACAACTTTTCATTAATACTAACAAACTTTTGCCTAACACACTTAAATTTCTCTTAGAAGTAACAATTTTCTTTCTTAGCAGTAACATATTTTTTCTAATAGCACCAAGTTTTCCATCATAGATAACAAATTTCACTTAAAATTGACAAGTTTTTTGTCATTGATACCATAGAAGTAATATTTTTCATAGAAGTAACAATTTTTCGTTTATGATAACAAGTTTTCTGTCAGAAGTAGCAAGTTTTCATTATCACTAACAAATTTTCTCATCAGAGTAACAACTTTTTCCTTAATACTAACATACTTATACTTAACACACTCAAATTTCTCTTAGAAGTAATAGGTATTTTCTTAACAGTAACATATTTTATTCTAATAACACCAACCTTTCCGTCAATGATAATAAATTTATCTTAAAAGTAACAATTTCTCATCATTGATTACTAGTTATCAGTTCGAAGTAACCAGTTTTCTGTTAATGATACCAAATTTTTTTTAGAAGTAAAAATTTTTGTTATGATAACAAGTTTTCTGTCAGAAGTAGCAAGTTTTCCTTATCACTAACCAATTTTCTCCATCGAAGTAACAACAGTCCATGACCCGTCTCGCTGCTCGCCACAGTGGCCGTGCCCACCGCAACGGTCCACTCCGCTAATAATTGGGTACATTTTTGCATGTTTTTTTTAATAAAGTTGGATTTTATTCATTTTTAAGGTTAATTTTTTTGCATGTTTTTCTAATAAAGTTGGGTTTTTTCATTTTTTAAGGTTAATTTAGTCTAGGTTACGCGCACGCGCGTAACATAGACTAAATTAACCTTAAAAATGAAAAAAAAAATTAAACTTTATTAAAAAAAAATATGCGAAAATGTACCCAATAATTAGCGGAGTGGACCGTTGCGGCGTGCACGGCCGCTTTGGCGAGCAGTGACATGGGTAATGGACTGTGTTTACTTCGATGGAGAAATTTGGTAGAGATAAGGAAAACGTGTTACTTCTGACAGAAAACTTTTTTCATAACAAAAAATTGTTACTTCTAAAAAAAATTTGGTATCATTGTCAGAAAAATTGTTACTTCTAACAGATCACTTGTTATTAATGATGAAAAATTGTTACTTTAGCAAGAAATTTAATATCGTTGACGGAAAGGTTGGTGCTATTGGAAAAACTTTGTTACTGTTAAGAATATACTTATTACTTCTATGAGAAATTTGAGTGTGTTATGTAAAAGTTTGTTAGTATTAAGGAAAAAGTTGTTAGTATCATTGACAGAGAACTTGTTCATTTTAGCAGATAACATGTTATCAGTGACAGAAAATTGATACTTCTATGAGAAATTTGTTATCATTGACAGAAAACTTGGTGCTATTAGAAGAAATTTGTTACTGTTAAGAAAATATCTATTTCTTCCAAGAAAAATTTGAATGTGCTCAGTAAATATTTGTCAGTATTAATGGAAAATGTTGATACTTCGAAGAGAAAATTTGTTAGCGTGAAAGAAATCTTGCTACTTCTGGCCGAAAAATTGCTATCATAATGAAAAAATTGTTACTTCTAAAAAAAAAATTTGGTATCATTGCCAGAAAACTTGTTAGTTCTAACTGATAGCTAGTTATCAATGATGAAAAATTTTTACTTTTAAGAGAAATTTATTATCAATAACTGAAAGGTTGGTGTTATTAGAAAAAATATATTACTTATAAGAAAATACCTATTACTTCTAAGAGAAATTTGAGTGTCTTAAGTAAAAGTTTGTCAGTATTTGGGAATAAGTTGTTACTCTGATGAGAAAATTTGTTAGTGTTAATGAAAAATTAGTGATTCTGACAGAAAACTTGTTATCATAACGAAAAAATTGTTACTTCTATGAGAAATATGTTATCTTTGACGGAAATGTTGGTGCTAATAGAAGAAATTTGTTACTGTTAAGAAAATATTGATGCTTCGAAGAGAAAGTTTGTTAGTGTTGAGGAAATATTGCTACTTCTGGCAGAAAACTTGTTATCATAACGAAAAAATTTTTACTTCTAAGAAAAATTTTGTATCTTTGACAGAAAACTTGTTACTTCTAACTGATAACAAGTTATCATTGACAAAAAATTTTTTCTTTCAAGAAATTTTTTTTATCATTGACGGAAAGGTTGGTGCTCTTAGAAGAAATTTGTTACTGTTAAGAAAATACCTATTACTTCTAAGAGAAATTTGAGCATCTTAAGTAAAAATTTTTTAATATTAAGGGAAAATGTTAATACTTCGAAATTAAAATTTGTTAGTGTTACGGAAATCTTGCTACTTCGGACAGAAAACTTGTTATCATAACGAAAAATTGTTACTTCTAAAAAAAATTTGGTATCATTGACAGAAAACTTGTTACTTCTAATAGATAACTTGTTATTATTGGCGAAAAATTTTAACTTTGAAGAGAAATTTATTATCATTGTTGGAAAGGTTGGTGTTATTAGAAGAAATTTGTTACTGTTAAGAATATATATATATATTACTTCTAAGAGAAATTTGAGTGTTTTAAGTAAAAGTTTGTTAGTATTAAGGGAAAATGTTAATACTTCGAAGAGAAAGTTTGTTAGTGTTAAGTAATATTTACTACTTCTAACAGGAAACTTGTTATCATAAAGAAAAATTGTTACTTCTATGAAAAATTTGGTATCATTGTCAGAAAACTTGTTACTTCTAATAGATAACTTGTTATTATTGGCGAAAAATTGTAACTATTAGAAGACATTTGTTTCTGCTAAGAAAAAAAACGTTACATCTAAGAGAAATTTTAGTGTTTTAAGTAAAAGTTTATTAGTATTAAGGAATAAGTTTTTACTTTGGTGGAGAAAATATGCTAGTGATAAGGAAAACTTGCTACTTCTGACAGAAAACTTGTATTACTTCTAAGAGAAATTTGAGTATGTTTAGTAAAAGTTTGTTAGAATTAAGGAAAAAGTTGTTTCTCTGATGACAAAATTTGTTAGTGATAATGAAAACTTGCTACTTCTGACAGAAAACTTGTTATCATAAACGAAAAAATCGCTACTTCTATGAAAAATTTGGTATCATTGACAGAAAATTTGTCACTTTTATGATAAATTTGTTATCTTGAATGGAAAACTTGGTGTTATTAGAAGAAATTTGTTACTTTTAAGAAAATATATATTACTTCTAAGAGAAATTTGAGTGTGTTAAGTAAAAGTTTGTTAGTAGTAAGGAAAAAGTTGTTACTCCAATAAGGGAATTTGTTAGTGTTCAGGAGAAGTTGCTACTTCTGATGGGAAACTTGTTATCATAAACGAAAAAAATTGTTACTTCTATGAAAAATTTGGTATCTTTGACAGAAAACATTCTACTTCTAGCATAAAAGTTGTTATCATTGAAAAAAATTGTCACTTTTAAAAGAAATTTGATATCTTTGTTAAGCGTGCAAAAAAAATTATAAAAACATGGGGGGATGGAATTTGGGGGGAGGTTGGGGGGCTTCTGTGTCTCAAAGGCGAAAAACAGTATAAGAAAAGGGGGGGGAAGTTGGGTGGAGGGGGAGGGGGGTCCAGTGGGGGTTGGGGTCTTTGGTGCTTAGGGTCATTGGTGGTTGATGTCCTTGATGGTTCAAATCCATAGCCATCTCACTAGTTCATTTCTAAGGATTCTAAGGACTGTTCTGAATTAGTAGAGAGGGGGGTTCTACTCGTGACAGGACCACGTGGTTTATGGTTTTCTCACTGAGAATGAAAAAACAGGAATTTTCTCACTTGGAAAAACAGGAATTTTCTCACTTTTATGTCTGTTTTCATGGATGGTTATGTGTGTTGGTCAATTTATTTGATGTTTTTCATGGTTGTCAACATCAAATTATGGATGTTTTATGGTTTTCTCACTGAGAATGAAAAAACAGGAATTTTCTCACATGGAAAAACAGGAATTTTGTCCCATTTATGTCTGTTTTCATGGATGGTTATGTGTGTTGTTCGATTTATTTGATGTTTTTCATGGATGGTTATGGAGGATTTATGGTTTTTGTCAGTGAGAATTTGAAAAACAGGAATTTTCTCACATTTATGTCTGTTTTCATGGATGGTTATGTGTGTTGTTCGATTTATTTGATGTTTTTCATGTCTGTTTTATGGATGATTTATGTCTGTTCGTTGTCAGTGAGAATGGACATGCTCGACGCGAATGCTATGAGATTGTTTGGCTAACCTAACCTGAGAACTTGATTTACATAATCGCTAGGGGAAATTATTGATTCACGAAGGGGGAATTAAGAAACAAACATGGCTTCATTGTTGTTTGGCTAGCCTAACCTGAGAACTTGATTTACATAATCGATGGGGGAATTATTGGTTCACGAAGAGGGAATTAAGAAAAAAACATGGCTTCATTGTTGTTTGGCTAGCCTAACCTGAGAAATTGATTTACATAATCGACGGGGAAATTATTGATTCACGAGGGGGAAATTAAGAAACATTATGGCTTCTTTAATCTTAGGTCTGAGGGATAAAATTCTTTAGGTCAGAGAGAAAAATTAATATTCTATTTTTAAATAGGGCTTCATTGATCTTTAGTGTCAGGAATTATAAATGACATCACTTGTTATCTTGGAATTATGCGGGAGTCTAAAGAGATAGAAATTCTATTTTTAAATACGGCTTCACTGAGCTTTAAGTCGGAGAGATAAATTGATATTCTTACGAAACCTTAATAGTTTAGCTAGGAAAATTTATGAGATGAAGAGATTAACGTAGGAAAGGGTTTCCTAGAAATTTGATATGTGAAAGCACAGAGATGCCAAAAAACAAAAGGAACACACAGAAATTACTTTTAGGGGATTATTTTGGCGAAATGGTTTTAGATAGCTTATGAAATTATTTCGGCGAAAAACTTAGAGACATTTTAAAAGATGATTTTAGAAAGGGTTTTAGAATAGGTTTTGAGTGTGGTCGTTATAGTAAACAAGTTCTATTTGAACAGTGTCGTGAGGTCCTCTACCCCAACCCCAAAGGGCCCCGATCGCCCTACCCCGATCCAAAGGGCTCCGATCCCCCCACCCCAATCCCTACCCCAACCCCGAAGGAAGTCCCCGGTCTTCAAAGGTCCCCCAAGATCCCAAAGGGCCACCCGGCCCTCAAGGGCCCCCCAGACCCCCCGGACCCAAAGGGCTCCTCCCCCTTGACCCTAAAGGGCCCCTCCCCTCCCTCTCCCTCCCTCTCCTCCCCCTCCTCACCTTCCCTCCCCTCCCCTCCTCCCCCTCCCCTCCTCCCCCTCCCCTCCTCCCCTCCCCTCCTCCCCTCCCCTCCTCCCCCTCCCCTCCCCTCCTCCCCTCCCCATTTTTTTAATATTTTTTGTGCATTGAGACACAGAAGGGCACCCTCCCCCCGGCCCCCCCCCCCCAAAGGGCCCCCGACGCCCTTTTCTGAGCTAAGGTTTCCTAGTATTTCGTAGGTGAATGTTGTCTGAAAATTTTGATTTGGGATATGTAAATTACTATTTCGGGCTTTTCTAAGCTAGATTTCTTAGTCTTTCGTTGGTGTGTGTTGTCTGAAACCCATGATTTGGGATGAGTAGTTTGCTATTTCAGGCTTTTATGAGCTAGGTTTCTTAGCCTTTCATAGGTGTGTGTTGACTGAAACTTATGATTTGGGATATGTAATTTGCTATTTCCGACTTTTCATAACCAGACTTCTTAGTCTTTCGTAGGTGTGTGGTGTCTGAAACCTATGATTTGGGATGAGTGGTTTGCATTTTGGACTTTTCTGAACTGGATTTCTTAGTCCCTCATAGGTGAGTGTTGTCTGAAACCTATGATTTGGGATGGTTAATTTGCTATTTTTGACTTTTCTGAGCTAGATTTCTTAGCCTTTCATAGGTATGTGTTGTCAGAAAATTATGATTTGGGATGTGTAGTTTGCTATTTCAGGCTTTTCAGAGCTAAGGTTTTCTAGTATTTCGTAGGTGAATGATGTCTGAAACCAATAGTTTGGGATGAGTAGTTTGCTATTTCAGGCTTTTATGAGCTAGGTTTCTTAGCCTTTCATAGGTGTGTGTTGACTGAAACTTATGATTTGGGATATGTAATTTGCTATTTCCGACTTTTCATAACCAGATTTCTTAGTCTTTCGTAGGTGTGTGTTGACTGAAACCTATGATTTGGGATGTGTGGGTTGCTATTTTTTGACTTTTCTGAGCTAGGTTTCTTAGCCTTTCATAGGTAAGTGTTGTCAGAAAATTATTATTTGGGATATGTAGTTTGCTATTTCAGGCTTTTCTGAGCTAAGGTTTCCTAGTATTTCGTAGGTGAATGTTGTCTGAAACCAATAGTTCGGGATGAGTAGTTTGCTATTTTTGACCTTTCTGAGCTAGTTTTCTTAGTCTATCGTTGGTGTGTGTTGACTGAAACCTATGATTTGGGATATGTAGTTTGCTATTTTTGACTTTTCCGAGCTGGATTTATTAGCTTTTCATAGTTATGTGTTGTCTGAAACCTATGATTAGGATGGGTGGTTTGCTATTTTTGTCTTTTCTGAGCTAGATTTTTTAGCCTTTCAAAGGTATGTGTTGTCAGAAAATTAAGATTTCGGATATGTAGTTTGCTATTTGGACTTTTCAGAGCTATGATTCTTAGTTCATCATAGGCGTTTGTTGTCTGAAACTTCTAGTTTGGGATGAGTAGTTTGCTATTTCAGGCTTTTCTGAGCTAAGGTTTCTTAGTCTTTCATAGGTGAATGTTGTCTGAAACCTATGATTTGGGATATGTTAATTACTATTTTGGGCTTTTCTAAGCTAGATTTCTTAGTCTTTCGTTGGTGTGTGTTGTCTGAAACCTATGATTTGGGATGTGTGGATTGCTATTTTTTACTTTTCCGAGCTGGATTTCTTGGCCGTTCATAGGTGATTGCTGTCTGAAACTTATGATTTGGGATGGTTAATTTGCTATTTCCGGCTTTTATTAGCTAGGTTTCTTAGCCTTTCATAGGTGTGTGTTGTCAGAAAATTATGACTTGGGATGTGTAGTTTGCTATTTGAACTTTTCAGAGCTAGGATTCTTAGTCCATCATAGGTGTTTGTTGTCTGAAACCAATAGTTTGGGATGATTAGTTTGCTATTTCAGGCTTTTCAGAGCTAGATTTCTTAGCCATTCATTGCTGTAAGCTTTCAGAAAATTATGATTTGGAATATGTAAATTACTATTTCGGACCTTTCTGAGTTGGACACTTCTAAATTTTTCCGTAGAAGATAGTAAAAGTTATACTATGATTATGATTATTTTCCATGA
Organism: Artemia sp. Qi Xiang Cuo; assembly: GCF_049724085.1. Lineage (NCBI taxonomy): Eukaryota > Metazoa > Arthropoda > Branchiopoda > Anostraca > Artemiidae > Artemia > Artemia sp. Qi Xiang Cuo. The sequence continues at coordinate 69,444,938 of NC_142797.1, read as the reverse complement.
AGATAAAAAGTTTCACTTTAATTCTAAATTTTCTTAAATTCAATTCCGACCTTTCTCAAAGAGATGAAAAAATTAAAGTTCTGTTCCAAATATTTTCCCGGAAGAAGAAAAGTTCAACTTCGATTCTGAGTTTTCTCAATGAAAATGAAATAAGTTATTGATCAAATTTATTTTCTCAAAATAATATAAAAATTGCCACTTCAGTTCAGATTTTTTTTTCTAAAAGAGTCGAAAAAATTTAAACTTCTGTTCCAAATTTTTTATAGAAGATAGGAAAAGTTATACTTTGAACGTGAATATTCGAGTTCTATTCTGAATTTTACCAAAGAACACAATTCAATTCTAATTTCCCCAATAAAAAATTTAAAGTTCAATTCTAAATTTTTCGGTGGAAGATAGAAAAAGTAATACCATACGTGTGAATATTTTCCCGGAAGATAAAAAGTTCTAGTTCAATTTAAAATTTTATCAACGAAGTGAAGAAGAATTCAAGTTCTCTTCTGAATTTTACCAAAGAACACAATTCAATTCTAATTTCACAGAGAAAATAAAAATCTTCAATTTCAGTTCCTTATTTCACAAAGACATAAAGAAATTTAAAGTTCAATTCTAAATTTTTCGGTGGAAGATAGAAAAAGTAATACCCTACTTGTGAAATATTTTCATGGAAGATAAAAAGTTATAGTTCAATTTAAAATTTTCTCAACGAAGTGAAGGAAAGTTCAAGTTATCTTCTGAATTTTCTCAATGAAAAAGAAATTAGTCATTGATCATTTCTATTTTTCCAAATAATATAAAAATTTCCCACTTTAGTTCAGATCTGACTCAAAGAGATGAAAAATTTAAAATACTGTTCCAAATTTTTCACTGAAGATAAGAAAGTTCAAGTTCTCTTCGGAATTTTACCAAAGAACACAATTCAATTCTAATTTCTGCAGAGAAAATAAAAATCTTCCACTTCAGTTCTTTATTTCACAAAGACATAAAGAAATTTAAAGTTCAATTCTAAATTTTTCGATGAAAGATAGAAAAAGTAATACCATACTAGTGAATATTTTACAGGAATATAAAAAGTTCTAGTTCAATTTAAAATGTTCTTAAATAAGTTAAGAAAATTTCAAGCTCTCTTATGAACTTTACCAAAGAAAAAACTTCAATTCTAATTTCTCCAGAGAAAAAAAAATTCTTCCACTTCAGTTCTTTATTTCACAAAGACATAAAGAAATTTAAAGTTCAATTCTAATTTTTAGGTGGAAGATAGAAAAATTAATACCATACTTGTGAATATTTTCACGGAAGATAAAAAGTTCTAGTTCAATTTAAAATTTTCTCAACGAAGTCAAGGAAAGTTCTAGTTCTCTTCTGAACTTTACCAAAGAACACACTTCAATTCTAATTTCTCCAGAGAAAACAAAAGTCTTCCACTTCAGTTCTTTATTTCACAAAGACATAAAGAAATTTAAAGTTCAATTCTAAATTTTTCGGTGGGAGATAGAAAAATTAATACCATACTTATGATTATTTTCACGGAAGATAAAAAGTTCTAGTTCAATTTAAAATTTGCTCAATGAAGTGAAGAAAAGTTCAGGCTCTCTACTGAATTTTACCAAATAAGACAATTCAATTCTAATTTCTACAGAGAAAAAAAAAATCTTCCACTTCAGTTCTTTATTACGCAAAAGACATAAAGAAATCTAAAGTTCAATTCTAAATTTTTCGGTAGAAGATAGAAAAAGTAATGGCATACTTGTGAATATTTTCACGGAAGATAAAAAGTTATAGTTCAATTTAAAATTTTCTCAACGATGTCAAGGGAAGTTCAAGTTCTCTTCTGAACTTTACCAAAGAACACACTTCAATTCTAATTTCTCCAGATAAAAAAAAAATCTTCCACTTCAGTTCTTCATTTCACAAGGACATAAAGAAATTTAAAGTTCAATTCAAAATTTTTCGGTGGGAGATAGAAAAATTAATACCATACTTATGATTATTTTCACGGAAGATAAGAAGTTCTAGTTCAATTTAAAATTTTCTCAATGAAGTGAAGAAAAGTTTCAGGCTCTCTACTGAATTTTACCAAATAAGACAATTCAATTCTAATTTCTACAGAAAAAATAAAAATCTTCCACTTCAGTTCTTTATTTCGCAAAAGACATAAAGAAATTTAAAGTTCAATTCTAAATTTTTCGGTGGAAGATAGAAAAAGTAATACCATACTTGTGAATATTTTCCCGGAAGATAAAAAGTTCTAGTTCAATTTAAAACTTTCTCAACGAAGTGAAGAAAAGTTCAAGTTCTCTTCTGAACTTTACCAAAGAACACACTTCAATTCTAATTTCTCCAGAGAAAACAAAATCTTCCACTTCAGTTCTTTATTTCACAAAGACATAAAGAGAATTTAAAGTTCAATTCTAATTTTTCGGTGGAAGATAGAAAAAGTAATACCATACTTGTGAATATTTTCACGGAAGATAAAAAGTTCTAGTTCAATTTAAAATTTTCTCAACGAAGTCAAGGAAAGTTCAAGTTCTCTTCTGAACTTTACCAAAGAACACACTTCAATTCTAATTTCTCCAGAGATAACAAAAATCTTCCACTTCAGTTCTGTATTTCACAAAGACATAAAGAAATTTAAAGTTCAATTCTAAATTTTTCGGTGGAAGATAGAAAAAGTAATACCATACTTATGATTATTTTCCCGGCAGATAAAAAGTTCTAGTTCAATTTAAAATTTGCTCAATGAAGTGAAGAAAAGTTTCAGGTTCTCTTTTGAATTTTACCAAAGAAGACAATTCAATTCTAATTTCTACAGAGAAAATAAAAATCTTCCACTTCAGTTCTTTATTACGCAAAAGACATAAAGAAATTTAAAGTTCAATTCTAAATTTTTCGGTGGAAGATAGAAAAAGTAATACCATACTTGTGAATATTTTCACGGAAGATAAAAAGTTCTAGTTCAATTTAAAATTTTCTCAACGAAGTCAAGGAAAGTTCAAGTTCTCTTCTGAACTTTACCAAAGAACACACTTCAATTCTAATTTCTCCAGAGATAACAAAAATCTTCTACTTCAGTTCTTCATTTCACAAAGACATAAAGAAATTTAAAGTTCAATTCAAAATTTTTCGATGGGAGATAGAAAAATTAATATCATACTTATGATTATTTTCACGGAAGATAAAAAGTTCTAGTTCAATTTAAAATTTTCTCAATGAAGTGAAGAAAAGTTCAAGTTCTCTACTGAATTTTACCAAAGAAGACAATTCAATTCTAATTTCTACAGAGAAAATAAAAATCTTCCACTTCAGTTCTTTATTTCGCAAAAAACATAAAGAAACTTAAAGTTCAATTCTAAATTTTTCGGTGGAAGATAGAAAAAGTAACACCATACTTGTGAATATTTTCACGGAAGATAAAAAGTTCTAGTTCAATTTAAAATTTTCTCAATGAAGTGAAGAAAAGTTCAAGTTCTCTACTGAACTTTACCAAAGAACACACTTCATTTCTAATTTCTCCAGAGAAAATAAAAATTTTCCACTTCAGTTTTAAGTTCCCCAAAGAAATAAAGAAACTTAAAGTTATATTCTAAATTTTTAAATGGAAGATAGAAAAAGTAATACTATGAGTGGGATTGTTTTCCATGAATATCAAAAGTTTCACTATATTTATAATTTTTCTTAAATTCAGTTCTGATTTTTCTCAAAGAGATGAAAAATTTAAAGTTCTGTTCCAAATTTTTCATAGAAGATATAAAAAGTTATACATTGATCGTGAATATTCAACATGAAGATAAGGAACTCCACTTTAATTCTGAGTTTTCTCAAAGAAGTGGAAATTGTTCAAGTTCTCTTCTGAATTTTTTTACAGAAGAGAAAAAAGTTAGCTCAATTTTGAATTTTACCAATGAAAATGAAAAAACATTCCACTTCAGTTCATAATTTCTCAAAGACATAACAAATTTAAAGTTCAGTTCTAAATTTTTCTTTAGAAGATAGGAAAAGTTATACTATGATTGTGATTATTTTCCAGTGAAGATAAAAAGTTTCACTTTAATTCTAATTTTCTTAAGCTCACTACCGATTTTTTGCAAAGAGATGAAAAATTTAAAGTTCTATTCCAAATTTTTCATAGAAGATAGAAAAAGTTATACATTGATTTGAATATTCGACATGAAGATAAGGAGCATCACTTTAATTCTGAGTTTTCTCGAAGAAGTGCAAAACATTCAAGTTCACTTCTGAATTTTCTTAAAGAAGTGAAAAAAGTTAGCTCAATTCTGAATGTTACCAATGAAAATGAAAAAAGCTTCCACTTCAGTTCTTAATTCCTCAAAGACATAAAAATTCAAAGTTCTCTTCTAATTTTTCCAAGAAAATAAAAAGGCTCCACTTCAGTTCTGGTTTTTTTCTCAAAGAGATGAAAAATTTAAAGTTCTTTTCTAATTTTAAATTAAATTTTAGCTCCTTTGTTTTACGAATTTACCCATCAAATTTTTAAATTAGAAAATGAGTGACTCGTTCTATTATTAAAGACAATCGTTCAAACTCGTTCATCTAACCTTCAAAACAATAGGTTAGGTTAGGTATAAATAAATATTAATAAATAAATAGAAACATTTCTACATGTTTAAGTTAGGCTAGGGTAGGTTAACTTATCATGAGTGCTCATGATAAGTTAACCTAACTTTTCCGGCGAGTATGGTTAGGTTAGGTTAGACTAGATTAAGTTAGGTTAGATTAGGTTAGGTTAGCCAACATACGCTTCACTTAGGTTAGGTGAGAGACATGCAAAGTTAGGTGTATGATTAGGTTAGGTTAGATTAAGTTAGGTTAGGTTAAGTTAGGTTAGGCTAGGTTAGCCTACGTACGCGCGCGTACGTAGGCTAACCTAGCCTAACCTAACTTAACCTAACCTAACTTAATCTAACCTAACCTAATCATACACCTAACTTTGCATGTCTCTCACCTAACCTAAGCTAACCTAAGTGAAGCGTATGTAGGCTAACCTAACCTAATCTAACCTAACTTAATCTAGTCTAACCTAACCTAACCATACTCGCCGGAAAAGGTTAGGTTAACTTATCATGAGCACTCATGATAAGTTAACCTACCCTAACCTAACTTAAACATGTAGAAATGTTTCTATTTATTTATTAATATTTATTTATACCTAACCTAACCTATTGTTTTGAAGGTTAGATGAACGAGTTTGAACGATTGTCTTTAATAATAGAACGAGTCACTCATTTTCTAATTTAAAAATTTGATGGGTAAATCCATAAAACAAAGGAGCTAAAATTTAATTTAAAATTAGAAAAGGACTTTAAATTTTTCATCTCTTTGAGAAAAAAAACAGAACTGAAGTGAAGCCTTTTTATTTTCTTGGAAAAATTAGAAGAGAACTTTGAATTTTTTATGTCTTTGAGGAATTAAGAACTGAAGTGGAAGCTTTTTTAATTTTCATTGGTAAAATTCAGAATTGAGCTAACTTTTTTCACTTCTTTAAGAAAATTCAGAAGTGAACTTGAATGTTTTGCACTTCTTCGAGAAAACTCAGAATTAAAGTGATGTTCCTTATCTTCATGTCGAATATTCAAATCAATGTATAACTTTTTCTATCTTCTATGAAAAATTTGGAATAGAACCTCAAAATTTTCATCTCTTTGCAAAAAATCGGTAGTGAACTTAAGAAAATTAGAATTAAAGTGAAACTTTTTATCTTCACTGGAAAATAATCACAATCATAGTATAACTTTTCCTATCTTCTACAGAAAAATTTAGAACTGAACTTTAAATTTTTTAGGTCTTTGAGAAATTAAGAACTGAAGTGGAAGGTTTTTTCATTTTCATTGGTAAAATTCAGAATTGGGTTAACTTTTTTCTCTTCTTTAAGAAAATTCAGAAGAGAACTTGAACAATTTGCACTTCTTCGAGAAAACTCAGAATTAAAGTGGAGTTCCTTATCTTCCTGTTGAATATTCACAATCAATGTATAACTTTTTCTATCTTCTATGAAAAATTTGGAACAGAACTTTAAATTTTTCATCTCTTTGAGAAAAATCAGAACTGAATTTAAGAAAAATTATAAATAAAGTGAAACTTTTGATCTTCATGGAAAACAATCGCAGTCATAGTATTAGTTTTTCTATCTTCCATCTAAAAATTTAGAATAGAACTTTAAATTTCTTTATTTCTTTGGGGAACTTAAAACTGAAGTGTAAGATTTTTTTTTTCTCTGGAGAAAATAGAATTGAAGTGTGTTCTTTGGTAAAGTTCAGAAGAGAACTTGAACTTTTCTTCACTTCGTTGAGAAAATTTTAAATTGAACTAGAACTTTTTATCTTCCGGGAAAATATTCACAAGTATGGTATTACTTTTTCTATCTTCCACCGAAAAATTTAGAATTGAACTTTAAATTTCTTTATGTCTTTTGCGAAATAAAGAACTGAAGTGGAAGATTTTTATTTTATCTGTAGAAATTAGAATTGAATTGTCTTCTTTGGTAAAATTCAGTAGAGAACTTGAACTTTTCTTCACTTCATTGAGAAAATTTTAAATTGAACTAGAACTTTTTATCTTCCGTGAAAATAATCATAAGTATGGTATTAATTTTTCTATCTCCCACCGAAAAATTTAGAATTGAACTTTAAATTTCTTTATGTCATTGTGAAATGAAGAACTGAAGTGGAAGATTTTTGTTATCTCTGGAGAAATTAGAATTGAAGTGTGTTCTTTGGTAAAGTTCAGAAGAGAACTTAAACTTTCCTTGACTTCGTTGAGAAAATTTTAAATTGAACTAGAACTTTTTATCTTCCGTGAAAATATTCACAAGTATGGTATTACTTTTTCTATCTTCCACCGAAAAATTTAGAATTGAACTTTAAATTTCTTTATGTCTTTTGCGTAATAAAGAACTGAAGTGGAAGATTTTTATTTTCTCTGTAGAAATTAGAATTGAATTGTCTTCTTTGGTAAAATTCAATAGAGAACTTGAAACTTTTCTTCACTTCATTGAGCAAATTTTAAATTGAACTAAAACTTTTTATCTGCCGTGAAAATAATCATAAGTATGGTATTAATTTTTCTATCTCCCACCGAAAAATTTAGAATTGAACTTTAAATTTCTTTATGTCTTTGTGAAATAAAGAACTGAAGTGGAAGATTTTTGTTTTCTCTGGAGAAATTAGCATTGAAGTGTGTTCTTTGGTAAAGTTAAGAAGAGAACTTGAACTTTCCTTGACTTCGTTGAGAAAATTTTAAATTGAACTTGAACTTTTTATCTTCCGTGAAAATATTCACAAGAATGGTATTACTTTTTCTATCTTCCACCTAAAAATTAGAATTGAACTTTAAATTTCTTTATGTCTTTGTGAAATAAAGAACTGAAGTGGAAGATTTTTGTTTTCTCTGGAGAAATTAGAATTGAAGTGTGTTCTTTGGTAAAGTTCAGAAGAGAATTTGAACTTTCCTTGACTTCGTTGAGAAAATTTTAAATTGAACTAGAACTTTTTATCTTCCGTGAAAATATTCACAAGTATGGTATTACTTTTTCTATCTTCCACCTAAAAATTAGAATTGAACTTTAAATTTCTTTATGTCTTTGTGAAATAAAGAACTGAAGTGGAAGATTTTTATTTTCTCTGGAGAAATTAGAATTGAATTGTGTTCTTTGGTAAAATTACGAAGAGAACTTGAACTTTCTTATCTTCAGTGAAAAATTTGGAACAGTATTTTAAATTTTTCATCTCTTCGAGTCAGATCTGAACTAAAGTGGAAAATTTTTATTTTATTTGGAAAAATAGAAATGATCAATGACTAATTTCTTTTTCATTGAGAAAATTCAGAAGAGAAATTGAACTTTCCTTCACTTCGTTGAGAAAATTTTAAATTGAACTAGAACTATTTATCTTCCATGAAAATATTTCACAAGTATGGTATTACTTTTTCTATCTTCCACCGAAAAATTTAGAATTGAACTTTAAATTTCTTTATGTCTTTGTGAAATAAGGAACTGAAATGGAAGATTTTTATTTTCTCTGTGAAATTAGAATTGAATTGTGTTCTTTGGTAAAATTCAGAAGAGAACTTGAATTCTTCTTCACTTCGTTCAGAAAATTTGAAACTGAACTAGAACTTTTTATCTTCCGGGAAAATATTCACACGAATGGTATTACTTTTTCTATCTTCCACCGAAAAATTTGGAATTGAACTTTAAATTTCTTATTGTGGAAATTAGAATTGAATTGTGTTCTTTGGTAAAATTCAGAATAGAGCTCGAATATTCACGTTCAAAGTATAACTTTTCCTATCTTCCACAAAAAATTTGGAACAGAAGTTTAAATTTTATCGACTCTTTGAGAAAAAAATCTGAACTGAAGTGGAAATTTTTATATTATTTTGGGAAAATATATTTGATCAATAACTTATTTCATTTTCATTGAGAAAATTCAGAATCGAAGTTGAACTTTTTTTCTTCCGGGAAAATATTTGGAACAGAACTTTAAATTTTTTCATCTCTTTGAGAAAGGTCGGAATTGAATTTAAGAAAATTTAGAATTAAAGTGAAACTTTTTATCTTCATGGAAAATAATCGTAATCATAGTATAACTTTTCCTATCTTCTACGGAAAAATTTAGAAGTGTCCAACTCAGAAAGGTCCGAAATAGTAATTTACATATCCCAAATCATAATTTTCTGAAAGCATACACCAATGAATGGCTAAGAAATCTAGCTCCGAAAAGCCTGAAATAGCAAACTACTCATCCCAAACTATTGGTTTCAGACAACAAACACCTATGATGGACTAAGAATCCTAGCTCTGAAAAGTTCAAATAGCAAACTACACATCCCAAGTCATAATTTTCTGACAACACACACCTATGAAAGGCTAAGAAACCTAGCTAATAAAAGCCGGAAATAGCAAATTAACCATCCTAAATCATAAGTTTCAGACAGCACTCGCCTATGAACGGCTAAAAAATCCAGCTCGGAAAAGTACAAACATATCAACCCACACATCCCAAATCATACGTGTCAGACAACACATACCTATGAAAGACTAAGAAATCCAACTCAGAAAAGCCCGAAATAGTAATGTACATATTCCCAAATCATAGGTTTCAGACAACATTTAACTATGAAAGGCTAAGAAACCTAGCTCAGAAAAGTCAAAAATAGCAAACTAGTCATCCAAAACTATAGGTTTCAGACAACAAACACCTATGAAAGGATATGAAATCCAGCTCAGAAATGTCAAAAGTAGCAATCCACCCATCCCAAATCATAGGTTTGAGACAACACAAACCAACGAAAGCCTAAGAAATCTAGCTTAGAAAAGCCCGAAATCTTAATTAACATATCCCAAATCATAGGTTTCAGATACCATTCACTTATGAAAGACTAAGAAACCTTAGCTCAAAAGAGCCTCAAATAGCAAACTACTCATCCCAAACAAGAAGTTTCAGACAAAAAACACATACGATGAACTAAGAATTATAGCTCTGAAAAGTCCAAATAGCAAACTACACATCCCAAATCTTAATTTTCTGACAACACATACCTATGAAAGGCTAAGAAATATAGCTCAGAAAAGACAAAAATAGCAAACCACTCATCCCAATCATAGGTTTCAGTCAACACATACCTATGAAAGGCTAATAAATCCAGCTCAGAAAAGTCAAAAATAGCAAACTACATATCCCAAATCATAGGTTTCAGTCAACACACACCAACGATAGACTAAGAAACCTAGCTCAGAAAGGTCAAAAATAGCAAACTACTCATCCCAAACTATTGGTTTCAGACAACATTCACCTACGAAATACTAGGAAACCTTAGCTCAGAAAAGCCTGAAATAGCAAACTACATATCCCAAATCATAATTTTCTGACAACACTTATCTATGAAAGGCTAAGAAACCTAGCTCAGAAAAATCAAAAAATAGCAACCCACACATCCCAAATCATAGGTTTCAGTCAACACACACCTACGAAAGACTAAGAAATCTGGTTATGAAAAGTCGGAAATAGCAAATTACATATCCCAAATCATAAGTTTCAGTCAACACACACCTATGAAAGACTAAAGAACCTAGCTCATAAAAGCCTGAAATAGCAAACTACTCATCCCAAACTATTGGTTTCAGACATCATTCACCTACGAAATACTAGGAAACCTTAGCTCAGAAAAGCCTGAAATAGCAAACTAAACATCCCAAATCATAATTTTCTGACAACACATACCTATGAAAGGCTAAGAAACCTAGCTCAGAAAAGTCAAAAATAGCAAATTAACCATCCCAAATCATAGGTTTCAGACAACACCCACCTATGAGGGACTAAGAAATCAAGTTCTTAAAAGTCAAAAATAGCAAACCACTCATCCCAAATCATAGGTTTCTGACACCACACACCTACGAAAGACTAAGAAATCTAGTTATGAATAGTCGGAAATAGCAAATTACACACCTCAAATCATAAGTTTCAGTCAACACACACCTATGAAAGGCTAAGAAACCTAGCTCATAAAAGCCTGAAATAGCAAACTACTCATCCCAAATCATGGGTTTCAGACAACACACACCAACGAAAGACTAAGAAATCTAGCTTAGAAAAGCCCGAAATAGTAATTTACATATCCCAAATCATAAGTTTCAGACAACATTCACCTACGAAATACTAGGAAACCTTAGCTCAGAAAAGGGCGTCGGGGGCCCTTTGGGGGGGGGGGGCCGGGGGGAGGGTGCCCTTCTGTGTCTCAATGCACAAAAAATATTAAAAAAATGGGGAGGGGAGGATGGGAGGGGGAGGAGGGGAGGGGGAGGAGGGGAGGGGGAGGAGGGGAGGGGGAGGAGGGGAGGGGAGGGAGGGGAGGGGAGGGAAGGTGAGGGGGAGGAGAGGGAGGGAGAGGGAGGGGGAGGGGCCCTTTGGGGGTCAAGGGGGGGGGAGGAGCCCTTTGGGTCCGGGGGGTCTGGGGGACCCTTGAGGGCCGGGTGGCCCTTTGGGAGCTTGGGGGACCTTTGAGGACCGGGGACTTCCTTCGGGGTTGGGGTAGGGATTGGGGTGGGGGGATCGGAGCCCTTTGGATCGGGATAGGGCGATCGGGGCCCTTTGGGGTTGGGGTAGAGGACCTCACGACACTGTTCAAATAGAACTTGTTTACTATAACGACCACACTCAAAACCTATTCTAAAATCCTTTCTAAAATCATCTTTTAAAATGTCTCTAAGTTTTTCGCCGAAATAATTTCATAAGCTATCTAAAACCGTTTCGCCCAAATAATCCCCTAAAAGTAATTTCTGTGTGTTCCTTTTGTTTTTTGGCATCTCTGTGCTTTCACATATCAAATTTCTAGGAAACCCTTTCCTACGTTAATCTCTTCATCTCATAAATTTTCCTAGCTAAACTATTAAGGTTTCGTTAGAATATCAATTTATCTCTCCGACTTAAAACTCAGTGAAGCCGAATTTAAAAATAGAATTTCTATCTCTTTAGACTCCCGCATAATTCCAAGATAACAAGTGATGTCATTTATAATTCCTGACACTAAAGATCAATGAAGCACTATTTAAAAATAGAATATAAATTTTTCTCTCTGACCTAAAGAACGTTTATCCCTCAGACCTAAGATTAAAGAAGCCATAATGTTTCTTAATTCCCCCCTCGTGAATCAATAATTTCCCCACCGATTATGTAAATCAATTTCTCAGGTTAGGCTAGCCAAACAACAATGAAGCCATGTTTTTTTCTTAATTCCCTCTTCGTGAACCAATAATTCCCCCATCGATTATGTAAATCAATTTCTCAGGTTAGTCTAGTCAAACAACAATGCAGCCTTGTTTGTTTCTTAATTCCCCCTTCGTGAATCAATAATTTCCCCTAGAGATTACGTAAATCAATTTCTAAGGTTAGGCTATACAAACAATCTCATAGCATTCGCGTCGAGCATTTCCATTCTCACTGACAACGAACAGACATAAATCATCCATAAAACAGACATGAAAAACATCAAATAAATCGAACAACACACATAACCATCCATGAAAACAGACATAAATGTGACAAAGTTCCTGTTTTTTCAAATTCTCACTGACAAAAACCATAAAACATCCAAAACCATCCATGAAAAACATCAAATAAATCGATCAACACACATAACCATCCATGAAAACAGACATAAATGTGAGAAAATTCCTGTTTTTCCAAGTGAGAAAATTCCTTTTTTTTCATTCTCACTGAGAAAACCATATTTGATGTTGACAACCATGAAAAACATCAAATAAATTGACCAACACACATAACCATCCATGAAAACAGACATAAAAGTGAGAAAATTCCTGTTTTTCAAAGTGAGAAAATTCCTGTTTTTTCATTCTCAGTGAGAAAACCATAAACCACTTGGTCCTGTCACGAGTAGAACCCCCCTCTCTACTTGAATTTCTATATTAGAGTTCTTTTCTTAGCATCTACAACTTTATTAGTTTCAAGTTTTTAGCATGCTCCATTGCTAAAAAGCATATTTTATATTGGCAACAATGCTCGATTGGTATTTGTGTATTATACCAAACACAACCGGGAAGTAAAGCCAAGTTAAGTCGCAGAATCTTCTTGTCACCGTTAACCGTTTCCAAAGATTGATACTAGTGTTGTTATTCTAAAATTTATGCCAAGTTACACTATTAAGGCTTCGAAATAATGATTCCTGAATTTATCGATATGCCTAAAAAATTTTAGATTACATATCGCATATACACTGCAAACTAAATGATTCATCTCTTCCCCTAAGTGAAGCCATAAGTATTCCCCTCTGTATCTGTTGCACTTAGAAACATCTTAAATCTATTTTATCCAAGAGATGAATTCAAGAATCAAGATGCATTATAAAGGCTTCGAAAGAATATTAATTCCAGAATTTATCTCTGATACTGAAGTAAAGAAACCATATTGTTTCTTATTGCCCTAATGATACATTAGAATTCCCCGTCAAATTTTCATCATTAGCGATTATGCAAATGCCCTGTCAGTATTCTAAGTCCCTGATTGGCCTAGAAAGAGACACGTGATCTTGTTTGTACAGGGATTGTAGCTCTCTGATTGGCTGAATCTTGTTCGTAGAGTATTGGAAAATGGGTTCCTACTCATGTTAGACACTGAGCTGGACCGCAAGTGGCTTAAGGTTGATTAAAATTGGTAGTGATAAGCTCCTATTTGTGTCTACTGTTTTGCCAGTGTAACCATGGGGAGAGTGTCACTAATACCCCAAAAATGTTTTCATACTTCGGTCCACCATATTCTTGGCATACTTGGAGCCCCGTTGATACCGGAGCACAAGATTTTTCAACGAATCGTAACAAAAATAATAAACCCTAAATTTTCAACTTAATTAGTTTATCTATTTATGGCATACTAGAAGCGCTGTAAGAACGGAGAATGAGATTTTACAACCAAATGTAACTAAATTGATTAAACCCTCACTTTTCAGTATAAATACGGCTGTTGTAAAAATTCCCCCTTTTTCATATCTTTAACCTGGACATAGAGAAGCAGAATAAGGTGAATCAGAAATTTAACATTCTTGCTTTCGTGACACCTCGTGCATCCCTAACTCCTCAATGGATCATAAATTGCTACATTAGAGACTACAAACTAATTACTCAAATGAACAGAGTATGCCGTATACTTGATAGAAAAAATTTTAAATTTGAAAGTTTAGGAATTGTTTGCTAACAAGAAGAAAAGTAATATTCAATAAACTATTCAATTAAATGTGTCAAACAGTTTGTGGTACTGAACTGT
>NC_142797.1:69423648-69426148 GCF_049724085.1 Artemia sp. Qi Xiang Cuo | reverse complement strand
AATAATATTTTTCGTCAGTGATAACATTTTTTCTGTTCGAACTAGCAAATTTTCTGTCAAAGATATCAAATTTTTTCGTAGAAGTAACATTTTTTTTATTGTGATTACAACTTTTCTGTCAGAAGTAGCAAGTTTTGCTTAACACAAACAGACATTCTCATCAAAGTAATGATGTTTTACCTTAATACTAACATACTTTTACTGAACACACACAAATTTCTCTTAGAAATAATATTTTTCGTCAGTGATAACACTTTTTCGGCTCGAAATAACAAATTTTCTGTCAAAGATATCAAACTGTTTCCTAAAAGTAACATTTTTTTATTGTGATAACAACTTTTCCGTCAGAAGTAGTAAGTTTTGCTTACACTAACAAACATTCTCATCAAAGTAATGATATTTTACATTAATACTAACATACTTTTACTGAACACATACAAATTTCTCTTAGAAATAATATTTTTCATCAATGATAACACTTTGTCGGTTCGAACTAGCAAATTTTCTACCAAAGATACCAAATTTTTTCTTAAAAGTAACATTTTTGATTGTGATAACAACTTTTCTGACAGAATTAGCAATTTCTGCTTAATAATAACGAACCTTTTCATCAAAGTAACGATATTTTACCTTAAAACTATCATACTTTAGCTGAAAAAACACAAATGTCTCTTAGAAATAATATTTTTCGCAAGCGATAATACTTTTTCTCTTAGAAGTAGCAAGTTTTCTGCCAAAGATACCAAGTTTTTTCTTAGAAGTAAAATTTTTTGTTTGTGAAAACAACTTTTGTGTCTGAAATAGCAAGTTTTTTTTAACACCAAAAGACATTCTCATCAAAGTAATGATTTGTTTTACCTTAATACTAACAAACTTTTACAGAACACACAAAAATTTCTCTTAGAAATAATATTTTTCGTCAGTGATGACACTTTTTCTGTTCGAACTAGCAAATTTTCTGTCAAAGATACCAAATTTTTTCTTAGAAGTAACATTTTTTTATTGTGATAACAACTTTTCTGTCAGAAGTAGTAAGTTTTGATTAACGCTAACAGACATTCTCATCAAAATAATGATATTTTACCTTAATATTAACATAAATTTACTGAAAACACACATATTTCTCTTAGAAATAATATTTTTCGTCAGTGATAACACTTTTTCTGTTCGAACTAGCAAGTTTTCTCTCAAAGATATCAAATTTTTTTTTAGTAGTAACATTTTTTGATTGTGATAACAGATTTTCTGTCAGAAGTAACAAATTTTGCTTAACGCTAACAAATATTCTCATCAAAGTAATTATATTTTACCTTAATACTAACATACTTTTACTGAACACACACAAATTTCTCTTAGAAATAATATTTTTGATCAATGATAACACTTTTTCTGTTCCAACTAGCAAGTTTTCTACCAAAGATACAAATTTTTTTCTTAGAAGTAACATTTTTTTATTGTGATAACAACTTTTCTGTCAGAAGTAGCTAGTTTTGCTTAACACTAACAAACATTCTCATTAAAGTAATGATATTTTACCTTAATACTAACATACTTTTACTGAACACACACAAATTTCTCTTAGAAATAATATTTTTCGTCAGTGATAACACTTTTTCAGTTCGAACTAGCAAATTTTCTACCAAAGATACAAAATTTTTCTTAAAAGTAAAATTTTTTTATTGTGATAACAACTTTTCGGTCAGATGTAACAAGTTTTGCTTAACAGTAACAAACATTCTCATCAAATTAATGATTTTTTACCTTAATACTAACATACTTTTACTGAACTCACACAAACTTCTCTTAGAAATAATATTTTTCGTCAGTGATTAAACTTTTTCTGTTCGAACTAGCAAATTTTCTACCAAAGATATCAAATTTTTTGGTAGAAGTAACATTTTTTTATTGTGATAACAACTTTTGTGTCAGAAGTAGCAAGTTTTGCTTAACACTAACAAACATTCTCATCAAAGTAATGATATTTTACCTTAATACTAACATACTTTAACTCAACACACACAAATTTCTCTTACAAATAATATTTTTCGTCAGTGATAACACTTTTTCTGTTCGAACTAGCAAGTTTTTTGTCAAAGATACCAAATTTTTTCTTAGAAGTAACATTTTTCGATTGTGATAACAACTTTTCTGTCAGAAGTAATAAGTTTTGCTTAACACTAACAAACATTCTCATCAAAGTAATGATTTTTTACCTTAATACTAACATATTTTTACTGACGACACATAAACGTCTATCAGAAATAATTATTTTCATCAGTGATAACACTTTTTTTGCTCGAACTAGCAAGTTTTCAGTGAAAGATACCAAATTTTTTCTTAGAAGTAAAAATTTTTTATTGAGATAACAACTTTTATGTCAGAAGTCGTAAGGTTTGCTTAACACTAACAAACATTCTCATCAAAGTAATGATTTTTTACCTTAATACTAACATACTTTTACTGAACACACACAAATTTCTCTTAAAAATAATATTTTTCA
>NC_142797.1:69186238-69260152 GCF_049724085.1 Artemia sp. Qi Xiang Cuo | reverse complement strand
TATTACGTATTGCTCACCGCCTCATTGAATCTATTCAATGCCGAAAATGTTGATGTGAGTGTCAAGCATGGATACTATGAACAATTTTATCCTCTACAACCCCTCTCTGATAATATTCACTTTCAAATATAGTCTAATGAAGACTACCTTCTGGATATGTCTTTAATATGTATAGAAGTGCAAATGAAAGTCTGAAAATCCGAGAATACACTGCCGATTTGGAGCGATGGAATATCCTCTGAAAATTGAATATTACACAATTTATTTCGTCAAATTAGTGTCTACATCAATGGCACGCTGGTGAGCACAAGCACCAATCTCTCCAATTATACAAGCTATATGCAATTCATGCTGATGACGCCCAAGTCATACAAGGACTTGAGAGGCGCCTCCAATGGATATGAATACATTACTAATACTGATAGTACAGATGCACTTAAAAATGCTACAACTAGTGAAGTACATCTAGTTGGAAAAATATATCATGAAATATTTAATATACCCCAATGGCTGCCGCCCAAGGTTAAAGTGGATATAAAATTGACACTTGCATCCCCCCAATTTCATATTGAGAAAAGAACTTGCCGCCAATCCCGATGTAAGTCTCTCCCTCACCTCGGCACTACTACATGTGCGCAAACAGCAGGTTATGAGTTCTGTTGCTTTGGCCGTGGAAAAACTGAGAGCCAATGGCACCAATATTAAACTACTTGTTCCTCATACAATCACCAATCAACGTCATATTGCCGTGGGGTCACGCACCTACACCGACTCATCCTTTATCAATGGCGAAATCCCCTCGAAATTGGCGTTGGCCTTTGTAAAAAGCGCCAGTGCAATAGGATCATGGACTGAATGTCCACATAATTTCGAGATGTTTGGACTTTCATCTCTTGTGTGCAAAGTAAACGACATCCCACTCTACAATCTATCTTTTGATAAATCCTATAGAACATTGTACGAGTTGACCATGCAAAACCTAGATCACGATTCGCAACTACTTGAAAATGGTATAACCGAAGATATGTTTGCTAAAACACACGGTATCATTGTACTGGATTTGTCGGGTACACAGGATATGAGTATCGTACGTACGGGGAGTGTGCGTTTAGAGTGTACATTTGCCGACCCATTGGCTGAGAGAATTGCCCTAATCTCACTAAATCAATATGAAACCTATTGGAAAATCACTCCCGAAGGTAGTGTTCTACTAGACTTGGCGCCATGAACACCAGTAAAATAATCAATGTATTTAATATGGACCCCTACATGTCTCAGTAAAAATCATAGTGTCTGCCCTCAGACTTTCTTGGAAAAATTCAAAGCGCGAAAAATACCTTGATTATTGTTAATAGCAGTCCGTCGACTGTGCTGACGGGTCATTGGCTGTGCATCTTTCAAACAATGAAGACGATTGAATTTTTTGATCCTCTTGGTCTACCCTATACATTCTACACACCTCACATCAGCAACTATATTGAGAGCAGTGGGAAAACTATTATTCAAAATCGGAAGAGGGTTCAGGATCTAACGACTAAAAGCTGCGGTTTCCATGCACTACTATATTTTGTGTTCCGATGTCGTGGCTATACTTACAAGCAGTTTCTCCACATTTATGTTGACAATCAACGTCTGAACGACTTTCTAGTGGAAAATATCCTCTCAGACCTGTACAGTTTTTATTTCAGTGCCCTACGAGTAAAGTGCTTAAAAAATGTATGTGAATTTGTTTATTAATAAAATGCATATATATACAACAATGTCTTTAAATCTTCAATTTAGATTTCTTCATCTTCGGTATATAGGCAACTGTCGTGAACCACTAATGTTGTTAAATCCTTTGGATTCACTGTATAATGATCTTGATTGACTGCAAAGTCAGGGTCACATTTTCTACAGTACAATGTAACTTCACTCTTGTCATATCTCTTTGTATAGTCAATGATACTATTTGCATTCATATTATGAAATTCACGAGTTTCAATCTGTCTATTTGAAGCAATATCACATACAATGTTTTTAAATGGTGAATCACATTCCGTCACAGCCAAATAAAAATCACTTGGTTTATAGTCATAGTAGGTGGTGTCATCACAGCGATGACGTAGAAACCAGATTGTCTTGTTACCCCAACAGTTGAATCGTAGACCAGATTCCTCTTCCCAAGAATAATTTAAATCCACGACGATACCAATCTCGTAGAAATAAACTAAAATCACGTTTAGGATTCTTTCCAATCATAGCGGGGTAAGTATTCTCCCACTGATCAAATTTATCATAGTGTCAATTGGAGCACAGGTGTCCTCTAGGATGCGAGTCATACACCTCCTCAAGACATGAATTACATCCGTTAATTTGTACTGCATAGCCTCTATGTAATTTACAAGGATTACATAATTTGCACTTTTCACTATAGTCATCTATAATTGTACAAGTCTCACATTGATTCCAACTGCCAAGAGTGTACATGCACAATGGACATATATAGAACATTTTTCGGTTTCCTATGTCAACTCACTCACAGCTAACACGAAACTGATCCTCTTCGGTCGATAAATTCAAGGTGGAGGGACATGGTGGGAGAGCGGAGTAGCTCTGTGACGTTACCTCTTTCGAATGATGGGGGAGCTATCTACATTGAATCCACTGGCAATATTTTCAAAAGTATATGCACAATATGATTCTGCTTTGTTCCAATTAATATATCAATAAATTGACTATAAGCATTTGAATCGCATTTTAAAAGTTTCAGACAATAGTCCAATGGGGGA
The DNA here is from genome assembly GCF_049724085.1 of Artemia sp. Qi Xiang Cuo. Lineage (NCBI taxonomy): Eukaryota > Metazoa > Arthropoda > Branchiopoda > Anostraca > Artemiidae > Artemia > Artemia sp. Qi Xiang Cuo. Next base: position 69,257,381 of record NC_142797.1, on the reverse strand, counting down.
GAATCACTCCTCATTATATTGTCAATTGTTCCCTGACAAGAGAATATCCTGCGTTTAAGAGATAACTCGAGAAAATCATCATCCAAAATCAAATGTTTTTCCATAAACACTAGATTTGATCTAATTCTCTCTTTCTCAAATTCACTTCATTTTTCACAATCAAATTCACAATCCTTTCACTCCGACTGCTGACTCTAGACTGACCCTGATTCGTTAGCCTAACCTGACCAGAAAAGAAAGAGAACATTTTCGATTTCGAAACAATTTTATTGAATAATTACAACAACAACATCAATAATACAGAGCATGTACAATCAGCGATACTGTTTATTGTCTTCAATATGTTTCACCAATGCACTTAAAGCACATTGAAGTCTATTCACGTGTGCTATATCAACTTTAGCGGCGAAATATAATTGATCCTCCATTTTAAATTTGCTCAAGGATATCACATATCTTGCATATACTTCCAGACAAAGCCGTGATCCTTTCGTGATTTCCACCGCAATGTTTGGTGCTCTTGTACTATTATCATCAACTCCACTATCAACTTCTAATAGGGTAAACATTCCACTCATCGCCATTGTCAACACACACACAAATATATATCCAAATGAGTAAAAGTTAAAACTGTTCTTCTTCTTCTTCTCACTCCTTTGAATTCTAATCACAGACTAATAAAACTATAGCAAAAAACCCGTTCCTTATAGTCCCACCGCCGTTAATATGTAAGCAGCCCTCTGATTGGCTGAGAAGGGAGATGTATCCGACTCGTTGATTGGCTGAGAAGGACACACGTGATCTAACTGTTTCCGGGAAAGTCATAACATTTGGCTAGAGTCAACAACATCATATACTATTCTCAGTGAGATCATCCATAAAACAGACATGAATTGCTGTTGACATACATAAATGTGACAAAGTTCCTGTTTTCAAATTCTCACTGACATAACCATCCATGAAAACAGACATAAATGTGAGAAAATTCATGTTTTTCAAATTCTCACTGACAAAAACCATAAAACATCCATAATTTGATGTTGACATCCGAGAAAAAAATCAAATAAATCGAACAACACACATATCCATCCATGAAAACAACCATAAATGTGACAAAATTCATGGTTTTTCAAGTGAGAAAATTCTCTGTTTTTTCATTCTCACTGAGAAAACCATAAACCACGTGGTCATCGTGGGAGTCAATAAGGCCCTTCTACTCATACCTTTTGCTTCAGCTGCAAGGAGTCATTAGTCATCTCGTATAATTTTGCATGCGTCATAAATACCAAAATACGATCTGGTCACTCCTAAAATTGTTTGGAGCAATTTACGAGAAAAAATATTATATAGATTTATTGGTCGCCTTTAGAGAGTAGATATATTTGCAAATTGGTCAACCTTTCCGTAGGTCCAAACACATTTAAGATAGAGAATTTATCATAGTACCATCTGAGACCACATTGGCTCACACGATATAAGATGAACAACGAAGAACGATGATAAGTCACCCTCGTTTTTTGTCTTTCCAATCTTTTTCTGTTCATTCTTTTTTTATTTTGGCGTATGGGAAGTTTTATTTAATGGAAGTGAATGAATAATAATTCTATATCACAATACAACGTAATGACGTAGTTTAGGAGCTATTAGTAAACTGCTTATATTGCAATAATTCGATGATAGATATAGAATATTATTTTCCTTTTTTTCAAATAAATTGGAAGCAAATAATAGTTGTTATACTTTAACAACAATTATTGTCATTGCTTGTAACTGGTACATTCCTAGATGTAGCAACATAGAATAAGCTATATTTTACGCTTGAGTCAAAATATACAGCGCCAATTGCACAAATGTTGAATTTTAAAAGTAACATCACTGGTTGAAAATAAATTATAAATTAATTTTTTGTAATGTCGAACAGGTTATTTTGGGACAATCCTTTCGGAACTTGTCACATTTTATTTTTTGTTTTTTTTGAGACGTGAAAGAATTTCTTCTCAAAAAATGCATTTAAAAGTTATGTTGGGTTGAAAACTACTTGCTTCAGTAGACGAAAAAGAAACAAAACCGAGGTGTTGCTCCCAAATGAGGTCTCAATCAATGCTATAGAAACAAAACCAAAGTGCTGCCCCCGCAATACTTTCGTTGGTTACGCTAAACAAAGATTGCTACAAAATTTCAGCCTGCCAAAGAGACGTAAATCTTGCTAAACTCGTTTTCATAAGTACCATTATTTTTTATTTATCAGTGGAAGCACAATAACTAAAAGATCAAGACAAAAACAATGAAACACTTAAGTAATAATATAAAATAAATTTAGAAATAGAGTATGTATATATAAACCGATAGAATCAAATACTACTGCAGCAATACGGGATGAGGGATTCCAATGCCACATTTATTGATTTAGGATAAAAATATTATCCTGTCTTTACATAAAAACTATTAAAAAGAAAGGATGTGATAAAGTGAATGACAATCAGAGAGATAGAAAGAGACAGAGAAAGTGAAAAGTAAACAAACAAAGAAAGCGTACAAAACAAAACAAAGCTGTGAAACTAACAATGAAATCTGAAATACTCAGAAACTCCGTTCTTTTAAAATAAAATAATAAGCTACAGTATCAAAATTTTATTTGCATAATAAATAATTATAATAGCGTCTTTATTAGTATCTACATATGTACACATATATTTACAGTAAATTACCACTGTTTTTTATACATATGACCAAAGAAGATTGAACCATTGAACACCGATATTTACATTTCTTCCAAAGGTGTCAAATTAATGAAGCTCTCTTCATGGTTTGCTTTTATAATACTGACTAGAGAAAAATTCCACAAGCGAATACATTTTAATAGATCGATTAGATTCCGCGCAACAACACTATTCTTGATCAAAGAAACTTTTTTAGAAACTTTTCAGTTCAGCTCTTAAATTTTTTTTTTTTTTTTTTTTTTTTTTTTTTTTTTTAGTTAAGTTTTTGGCAGGGTATTAACAATCAGGATGTATTGATGTATTAAAAATTGCTAAAAAAAAAAGCCAGCTCACACTAAAACTTTTTTTATTGGTATTAGTGTTTTTTATATGTCTCTGTCAACTCTAAGGGTCATGTCAGATACTTGACACTTCTGAGATAATTACCAAAAACTTTTTAGTAAGCTGCTTTCATCAGTCGGGTATATCAGTATCAGTCCAGAAGTCGGGTAGTCGGGTAGAGACGGTGTAGATCAGAAAGATCAAAGTGGACTTAATATACATTTTCCTGCACGTTCCTGCTATGAGAGCAGCTTATTAAACAGTTTGGCGACTATCTCGAATACAGGAGACTGCCGAACATGACCATGAAGTTTGACAACGTTATAAATTAAACATCGTCAGTAGATCGATAATCGGTTCCAAGTGGTAATCGGAGAAATTCGAGTAAACCCTAAAAAACTCCAACAAAATCACAGAAAATTTAGCTTGATTTACCAGCTAGAGAGCAGAGATCTTGATGCTGAATAAGGAGAGAGCTTGAACTGTGTTCAAAAACAAAAGCTTAATGAAAGAATATTTTGGCTGGCTTAAGGACAAAAAATCGTTCAATATCAATTTTGCAATTGCTATTTTAAAAATACAGAACGATGACAGTACTTTTTATCAACACGCCTTTTTAGTGAGAAGCAGTTGCTGTATATTGATACCAAATATTTTTTGTTTTCTTTTTTGTGAAAATACAAATGATTACTGTTTGCTGAATAACCATCGTCGTCCATAATCCTCGTCGTCTTCATCGTCTTCATATTCCTCTTCAAACTCGCCATATTCTTGTGCTTCTTTGATTTTAATTCGTATAAGCTCTTGTAAAATGTGATAAATTAATGCATAAATACTCATAGCGGCATGTATAATTTTTGAAACAAGCATTATTGTATAAGATACAGCCTTAATATAATAAAAAAGTCTTGTCTCGCCGATTTCCAAGGCTGTGACAAAACTCATTCCGCCAATTGCCTCAATGAGCTCTTCTCCTTCAAGAAGTCTGTCATCACTATAAAAAGTAACTGAGTTTATTGTATCTGCGTCCAGGGTTGTCGTCCTAAAACTTTCGTCTGTAGGTGGGGTTGTAAGCGACGATATTGTTTCTTCATTGGGAGCATCTTGTCTCGAAATTGAAAAAGTCTGCCTAGAAAATACGAAAAAAACTGTAATTAAAACATGTCACATTTATAAAAGCCCAAATACTGACAATCGCACGGGAGTGGATCAGATAGGGATTTTTCTCAAGGGCTAGCTCAAGAGAAACCTCTGCCTCGAAAAAATAACGGCTGTTAATTGGAAAGATCCAAGGGTCAGATCTTTGTACACATATGAGTTTTTAACCTAGCTAACAAAGGATACACCTAATTTAGAAAGCGTCTAATTCGGAATACCATACAAAGAATGTCGTAAGAACCAATCATGTGCTTTCAGCTTAGTAGTTAGCTTAAATCTGGTTTCCTGGAAGCCCCTGACAGTGTTTTGAAAACTTTTCCTGTTACTAAATATGGAAAAAAAATATTTTTGTTGACACCAAAACTTTGGATCGAAGAGAAAAGTAGAAAGCTAGCGAAAGTCTACAATCCAATATATCAGAATTTAAAAAAGTGTAATTACATTTGTGCCTTTATTTGACTCATTTTTGCATTTTGTCATTATTACTTGTTTCTAGAAAGAAAATCCGCCTTCTAAAAGTTGGTTTAAAAAAAATGAAGTTTATGTTACGGAATATAAAGACCGAAGTTGAAACATAAGACGGATAAAATTAATGCTTTGCAGAATGCTTTGCATGCTTTGCAAAGTATAGTGCTTTACTGAAAACCCAAAACTAACGTCAACATAACGGGATGTCCTCTTAGGAGCAGCAAATTCGATAAGTAGGCAACAGTAAATGGAAGTCGTAGTTTAAAAGAATCTCAATTAGTGATTCAAAAGACATGTTGAGTGAAGAATTGAAACAAATATTTCAAAAATTTTAATATTTGGGAGCCATCTCGAAAAGTGTTAATTTTTAATAATTGAAGTTTGTTACTTCAATTCGAAAATTTTGAGGATTAACAATTTTCACAGGAAAAAATGAGCTATTGCTGTGATTTTTGGTAAATCAAATACCCCCAAACTATACATTATCATTAAACCACGGGGCAAGCGTATCCACAAATGAAAATAGCAAATGAAAATAAGAATATCAATAAACTTCCACTCTTGCAGAAAAGCGAGTAAATCGTTTGTAAGCCGTGGTTTCAATTGGCATTTTATCTATAGAAAGCCAAAACGCAAATCTGTTAGAAATTCCGTTTTATTACACTAAATTACATTAAACGTATTTAATTCTGTAATGGTTACTCATTAAGCTTATTGAGAAAATTATAGAAGAAGATAAGAAAAATCAAGAAAATTCAAAAATTAAATAAACCAATCTATCCCCCCTCCCCCCAAAAAATTGATTACCATATATCCCTAGATTCAGCAATAAGCTTTTTTAGCCCAGAGAATGGGTTGGTGGAAAATATCATTTCTACTTTGGCTTTTCGTTTCTTTTCCAAGTGGCTAAAAATCACTTTCGTTTTGGTTTTTTAATTACTTTTATGCTTTTTTCTCCGTATCCTTGTTTTTTTTTAACTTTTTCTTTAGCCATGTGTTCTTTGAACGTATTTGTGTCGAATTGACGAAGAGCAAAGGTTCAAAGTTTTTTAGATTCTTTCGTTTCTACAAAAAATAAACAAATGCAAATCTCTTTATAAATTGAACTTTCTGGGATTTGCAAATGGCAGGAATTCAGCCTCACTCTGAGATTCTATTTAAATTTAGGTACACGGTCTAAATGCCCTTTTATTGAGCAAATGGGTTCCAGGAATTCTCCTGCAGTTACCTTCTCTCTTTCTGCCACATGTATTTCCAAAGATGGATGTTTAACTTACTTCGAACCTGAATCCTCTGTTTCTTTTCCCGTTCAAGAAATTAAATTTGAACAGGAGCTTAGCGATTGCCTTGAATTTCTTAGACTGTGAATTTCATTGATTCTTGTTCTTCTGTTAGAGAAGCCATTAACAGCTTAGAAACAAATAAGTCTCACGGTTTTGATTGAGAGGGCGCTCTGCATCTATAAAACCGGGGGAGGGGGTAGCTTTTATAGAGCGTCTGACAATTCTAATGCAAACATTGTTTGTTCAGAGACTCGTACTTTCTAGACAGGATATATTACCCCATCCCAAATTCCAGAGACACTTTGTCAACAGTTACAAATTCACTGGTTGATATCAATGCTTCTGGTTCTGTATGGACCTTGTTTGGAACTGACAGAAGGCGCGCTTTCAAGTCATTTCTTCATGCAACTTTGTTGCTCCAAGCTACAAAAACGGGGGCAATTTAGTAATTATTAGACATTAAGGAATATATCAAGCGGGGCTCCTCAAGATATCAAGATTCCTCTTACCCCTAATAGTCCTTACGTCACCTATAACAGACATATTTATGTTCGCAAAGGAATCGGGCTGGTGGTTGTCCCTTCTTCTACTCTACTCAACAATTACGTTCTGAACACACTGGAGCAAGACCTTCATCATGTATTCTTCACGGGATCAACCTATCACTAGTACATAGTGCTCGTGAATTAAGACAGGCCACTGAGGATGTCTAAGAACTTTTAATCCTGTTATACATTGAATACCATAATCTCGACCTAAAACAATTTCAGACAAATCAGAAATCGCTCTTTTTAATTACCATGCATATTATTCATTACAGGCTTTATTCCTTAGTAGAATGATATTAAAACCGCTGACCGTAACTCATACTTTGGCTTCCTTATTAACCCCTCTGTTTACCATGATTGCAGTCTTCTGATCGCTCAAATTGCTTTCCGAATATCTACATTCTGCACTTTAATTGTTTCCAGGAAATTTTTTTTCAGGCATTTGTATCTAGCTGTTGCCCTCCATCACTTTTTGTATGTTATGTCATTATGGAAGATTTTCACAAAAACTGATGAAGCAAAAGTCTATTTCATCATCTTCAGTTTCGCCAAACGTCTGATGCACATGCCACCATGAATATACAACTCAAGAAAAAATTGCAGTTCGTATATGGGTGTGAATTCTTATTTGTAACATTTTTGATTTATTAATTTTTTTCTTATCTTATTCATCTTGATTTTATTTTTACAATTTGTTAACTGTTCTTGTAATTGCTCAAAGCATACTAACTCCGCTTTTTTGCGTTCGAGCCTTTACTTTGTTTCCTTTGTTGATTGGTGTACGATTAAATTAAATCAAATCATTCCTTATTGTACAGTCTGGGTCTGTTTTTAAATTGGTCGAGTTCATTAAAGTGTTGGTTGGAGCATACTCGGGAGCACATGTTCATTTCTGTTTCATTTAAAGACATGTCTGTTATTACGCATTAAAGAATTTATGTTTGTGAATGTTTTAATTTAATAGCATAGGACAGTAGCTAAATAACACATTAGCCTACATCTCAAATAAAAAATCGACCTACAGAATAAGTAGGAAAGGAAAAGCGGGGACGTGAAAAAAAAGAAAGAAAAACGAGAGAGAGAGAGAGAGTGGGGGATATTGACAGAAAAAGAGAGTGATTAAAAACGGAGCGAAGATGAATTCTAAACCAAATAGCAATCATTTTCGGTTGTTGCTTGTACCATCTTGCGCTTTAACGAGTTCAAGATTGTTTTCAGTTCTTTGCTGGGGTCTATCTTATTTTGTGTAGTCTTACAGTTTCTATCGATGGAACAAAGCTTATGTGTGTCGAATCTTCATTTCTTTTAGCCTTATTTATACTTTGAGTTTTTGTTTATAAAGTGCCAGCTATTTTTCAAAATGAAATACGGGAACAAATGTTAGCGGATGTAAGTGATTAGAAGCATTTTTCCAACAAACGACAGAATATCGTGTTTCTCAAAGTATAAAGTATATTTATAAGTCAGAATACGCAAACTCTCACAAAACCACAACCCACAGAGCCAATAGAAAAGGTGAAAATATCTAAACGTTAAGTGACAAGAATAAAACTCTCTATGGACAACGGTCTCTGCAAAGGGCTGCCTCGACCTTACCTGCAAGACTGGGGACCTTGCGGTTAACTCTATTCCCACTTGAGGAGTGGCGCCCCTCGAGGAAATTATAGCCTAGTAAACGACACAGCATTCGCACGGGATTCTGACTAATGGACAATTCTTCTGGGATTGGTATGTTTTGATGGGCGTCTTTGGGCTGAAAAACCTCTTCCTAGCCAATTTATCCATTACGGGTTGCCTCCCCGTAGTAGCATAATATTTGTAGGCATGAATATATAATGAGGCGGAGGTAATAGGCTTTAGATTGTCTGTGCAGGATTTCGACTCTTGTTGATAGAAGAGCATCGCCAAGTACTGAAAACCATGTTGTGACTAAGATGGACCCGGGATGGCACAAAGCCTCCATTCAACTGGAGGTCCCAGGGACTTCTTGCTGTCCGGTTCTAAGCTGAAGCGCTTCTGTGTAGGCTTGAGAAGATATGTGGTCCCCGTCCTGCACTGGTATCCGGGATCATTGCTATCCCTGAGGCAAAAATAATTTCAATGATTTAAAGAACATGAAAATTGGAACTTGGAATGTTACGACATTAAAAAATGACTATCGTATCGACATTTTGACTGAAGAATTCAGACGATTCGAACTGGATTTATTAGTAGTTTCAGAAACTCATATCCCAAGGGTAGGAAGTATGAAATTAGGTGATATAGAATTTTTTTATTCAGGCAGGACGTATTGGGTACATAGACCGGGAGCACAGCTCATGATGAATAAGGAAGCTGCCAAGTATTATTTAGGCTGGTAAGTTATTATTAATAGAATATTACTTGCTCATTTTATGACTAAAAAGTTCAGGGTATCAGTTATAGTAGTATACGCCCCTGGAGAACCGACTGACCGAGATACTAGTGACTCAGATGAATTTTACTTACAGTTACAGGAGCAAATAGACAAGGTCCCAGGTAGAAATATGATGTTATTGCTGGGAGATTTTAACGCCCAGGTTGGTACAAATAGGGATAGATGGTATCCCAGCCTAGGTAAATTTGGTGTAGGAAAAGAAAACAGTAATGGATACAGACTTTTGCAATTTTGTAGGTATAACAATCTAGTTATAACCAATACGGTGTTTGGTCATAAAATGGCTCATAAGCTAACATGGTATTAACGTGATTGTAAGACAGCAAACCTTATTAATTATGTTATTGTAAACTGAAGACTGGCAGGTTCGATACAAGATACTAGGGTATAAAACAGAGCTTTTATTGACGTTAAAAGTAAAGATCACCATTTAGTAGTGTCTAGCGTTAATTTAATGTTGAAATATCGGAAGGGTAATTACCTCCTGGGAAGTTATGATGTTAGTAGACTCCATGATGAGAATTTGAGAGAAACTTTCCAGGAACAGTTGAATACTAAACTTAAGGGTTTAAAATTTGATAATGTGGAAGATGGTTGGAATAATTTTAGAAAAATTATTTGTGAAGTTGCTGAAGGTGTATTAGGCAAGAAAGCTAGAACTGCTGCTAAGAATATTAGTGAAAAAGCTTTATGTTTAATAGAAAGGAGAAAGGACTTGTACAAGAATTATCTGAGTGATAGATCGCATGAAAACAAAAGAAATGTAAAGAAAGTGGAGAAAGCATTGAAATATGAACTAAGGAGGTGTGATATGGAGGCCATGGTTAAAATTGCCGAGGATCTGGAAGATGCAGCTAGACGGCATAATAGTAAAATATTGTACTGGCACGTTAACAAATTGAGAGGTAGTAGTCAATCTGGACTTGTCCCAGTTAAAGATAGGAATGGGGTGGCAATTAGCGATAAGGAAAAAGCGAAAGCGAGATGGGCCGAACATTTTGAGAACTTGCTTAACCGAGATAGAGTTGCAGAACAAAATATAGAGCAAAATGAAAAAGTTTGTGATACCTTAGATGTGAAGGAAGATTTGTTTTGTGAGAAGGAATTAGCAACAGTACTAAAAGCATTAAAGAATAAGAAGGCTCCAGGTGCTGATTGGGTGGTAAATGAGTTTCTTAAATATGGTGGCTCTGTGGTTAGAAATAAGTTATTGAAGATCATGAATATGATTTTTGAAAAAGGGGAAGTACCTAACGATTTTAGGAAAACCTTAATTAAGCCACTTTATGAGAAAGGTGATAAAAGTGAGTGTGGTAATTATCGAGGCATTAGTCTGGTCTCTGTAGGTAGCAAATTACTTAGTAATATGATACTTTTTAGACTGAGAGATGCCGTAGACAGTTTTAAGAGAAGAGCAGTGCGGTTTTAGAAAAGGTAGAGGATGTGTCGACCAGATTTTCACTCTTAGGCTAATAATTGAGAAGTGCCTGAGTTTTCAAACACCTTTGGTCCTCAGTTTTATAGATTATGAGCAAGCGTTCAATTCTGTTGATAGAAGAGCTTTAGCAAAGTTCTTACCATTGTACGGTGTACCAGACAAATACATTAAAGTAATTACGGCTATGTACGAGAATAACATTAATGCGGTTGAGGTGGAAACTGAGATTAGTAGTTGGTATCCTATTAAATCAGAAGTTAAGCAGGGCTGGATTCTATCCCTCTTTACATGGATAATTTGGATGGACTTTGTTTTAAGGAGCACAGGAAAGGCGACGGGAGACCACGGAATCAAATGGGGAGGAAATAGACTCCTGGACGTAGATTATGCTGTTGATTTAAGCATCCTAGATGAAAGTGTGAGCAAAATGAATGAAGTTTTAGAGGTTTTGCGAGTTCAGGGTGCTAGAATTGGTTTGAAAATTAATGTTAAGAAGACTAAGTCACTAAGGCTAGGAATAAGTGAAGATGAAAAGGTGACGTTCGGTAATGAAAAGATTGATCTAGTGGGCAGCTTCACTTACCTTGGTAGTATTATTAGTAAAGATGGTGGGAGCAGTGAAGATATTAAAAGTAGAATAGCCAAGGCTCAGGGTGTTTTTTCACAGTTAAAAAAGTTTGGAAGAATAGGAAGACAAGTCTGGAAACCAAGACTATAATATTAGAAACTACAGTGATGACTGTCGTCAAATATGGCTCTGAAGCATGGACGCTCCGAAAAGCGAATGAAGATTCGCTAGATGTTTTCCAGAGAAATTGTTAGAGGATAATTCTTGGTACTCGGCTGACTGACCGTATTTCAAACAAAAGGCTATACGATAAATGTGGTTCAATACCGCTCTCTAGGTCTATAACGAAAGAAAGGTTGAGGTGGCTAGGGCACGTTGTGCAGATGAAGGATGACAGATTCCCAAAGATTGTTCTTTTCGGCCAACCATCTAGGGCGAAACGGAAAGCAGGTCGCCCCCGACTGGGGCGGGAGGACGTCATAAAGAAAGATTTAAAGGAACTGGGAACTTCGTGGGTGGGTGTAAAAAGGGAGGCTTTGACTAGATTGGGGTGGAGGAGGAGCGTGCGTAGCTGTGTTGGCCTCAGGTGGCTTGGTGCTGAGGTGAGTTGTTAGTAGTGGTAGTAGTAGTAGTATATATATATATATATATATATATATATATATATATATATATATATATATATATATATATATATATATATATATATATATATATATATATATATATATATATATATATATATATATATATATATATATATATATATATATATATATATATATATATATATATATATATATATATATATATATATATATATATATATATATATATATATATATATATATATATATATATATATATATATATATATAAAAATATATATATATAAGCCCCACGGGTCATGGATATTACAAATACAATAAAAGTCATAAAAGGTAATCAGTTCAAACACTTTTAAAAATAACATTACGATAGAAAACCCTCACTATGTCTCATCCCCATACTCACATATTTTCCCAAATTTTTAATATCCACTTTGCAACTACTTCCTATTTTATTTTCTAAACAACTTCTATGCCAAACAAACACAACTTAAAAACAATAGGGAAGTTTTTTTCAAGACAGTGCAATTTAAATCGGTGAATATTTCGGCCCTATGTCCAAGGGCCGTCTTCAGCACAACACCAAAGAAATAATATATATAAAAACAAACTTACATTAAAATACGAAGTTCGCAACTAAAAATACTTTTTTTTAAAAACGCTTTTAAAAAACCTTTAAAACAGCCCCAGTATCCTCACTTCAACGAAGTTCAACCAGGACTGACAAATAAAATGATGAGAGAGGATGAATTCATTCAAACGAAATAAAATGATATTATTAACTGCAAGTTTTCAAAGCTAATCTTGCTTTTTTAGCAGCCAGTCTCAAAGGCCTTTTTGTAACGGGTTCAATACTATTGTCAATTGGTTTAATAAAATATTTTGTTAGATCATTTTTAATTAAATTTGAGTATAAAGAATTCAGTGAATATTCTCTTAAGTCCCTATTTAAAGAAATATTTTTATTTATTTTGAGCCTAATTTCGATGGATTCCCGGACCACCTGTTTTATTCCCAAATCACTACTAATGAGAGAAGATTTTTCAAAAAGTATTGTGTGGCTGGGATTATCAAATATATGGCTAGCTAAAGCAGAATCAAAGGAGTTATTAGAATTATTAGCAATTAACGCTTTGTCTATGTCTTCTTTATGCTGGTGTATCTGTTTTTCAAGATTCTGATGAGTTCTGCCAACGTAGTAATTGCCACAATCGCATGGTATTTGATAAACCCCTCTTTGGCGAGTAACTGGGGTTTTATTTTTACCGGAGTTTTAAGAAATTTGTGATTTTAAAATTATTGGTGAAAACTAAATACAGATTGCTTTTTGTGCAAATATTTTTTATTTTTGTGGTGATTCTTGGGATGTACGGAAGATTAATTATATTAGAGGTATTTTCCGGAGCCTCACATTGTGAAATATTGTTGATTTTACGAAAATGTCTTTTTAGTCTACGGTTAATTATATTATTGACAAAAGGAATGGGGTATCCGTTGCCAGAAAAATTATCTCTGATAAAATTTATTTCTTCTTTTATGTATGAATCGGAGCAAATGTTCAGGGCTCGGTCAATGAGAGAAGATACAACTGCTCTTTTAACTTGTGGGGGGTGATTTGAATTAAAATGAAGATATCTATTGTTTTGCGTTGGTTTTCTATAGATAGTGAAGTCAAAATTATTAGCATTACGGATAATTAGCACATCTAAAAATGATAGTTTATTTTCAAATTCAATTTCTAGGGTAAACTGCAAATTTGTATCATAAGTATTAAGATGATCTAGGAAACCCCGAAGTTCAGTTTCCCCATAATTCCAAAGTGAAATTACGTCATCCATGTAACGACCCCAATAGACATTTGTTAAAAAATAAGAATTTACTGCCCAGTTTTCAAGGTTCTCGACATAAATATTAGCCAGTAGGCCGGATAGAGCTGCTCCCATTGGTAACCCATTTATTTGTTGATAAAAATAATCACTACACTGAAAATACATTGAAAACTTATTAGAGATTTTAACAAGATTAAATAAAACTTCACCATCAATCTCTGTCGCTGAATTTTCGATTAAGTGATAATTTTCTTCTATTTTGGTTTTTAATAATTGCTCAGAAGTAGCCACATCTATATTCGTGTACATGGAAACAATATCAAAACTGCTAATTATTGTGTTTTCTGAAATACTTGTGTTATTAAGTTTTTTAACCAAATCTGCCGAATTACTGATGTAGGAATTTTGTGAATACAGTAAAGGTTTGAAAGCTGTGCAAAGCCATTTTCAAATATTGGAAGCGGGGGCTTTAGTACATTCTACGATAGGTCTTAGGGGAATACCTTGTTTATGCAGTTTTGGTAAGCCATAAAATTTTGGACAGAAACTACCACGGGGGTAAAATTTGTTGTACAATTGTGGTGTGATTTTATCATTCTGTTTTAGCTGTTTTAATTCATTTATAATATTATTAGTAAATTGATCAGTAGGATCATGAGTGATCGGTTTATATGTAGGCCTACTTGTGTCTTTTAAAAGTGAAAAGATTTTGTTGTCATAGTCTACCGTATCCATGACAACGAGTGAGTTGCTTTTGTCTGCTTTGGTTATTATAATAGATGGGTCTTTGCGGAGGTTAGATAATATTTTTATGTCGTGCAAATTTTTTTATGTGAAATTGGTAGGAGGCTTAGCCTCTTTTTGGCTATTATAAAGGGTATTTATGAGACAAGAATTAACTTCATCAGTGTTTTAAACAGATGGGTAGTATTTATGCAAAGCGGACTCTAAAGAGGAAACTATATCCACCACGGGAGCTTGTTTCGGCAGAAAAGAGAATTTTGGACCTTTTTCCAGTGTTTCGATTTCCTGGGTTTCAAATGTTCTAGAAGAGAGGTTAACCATACTGGGTCCAGGAGTGAATCTTGGAGAATAAATACGGTTTCTCATCGAAGATTCCTCTCTCAATTTTTCCAATTTTGTATAAAGTCGTTCCTTTGACAAGCGAAAATCATGGCGAAACAAATTCCTTTCTAATCTAACAACTTGAGAAAAATCAACAGTGGACATGTTTTCAAACAAAAAATTTTCGAGAGATTTTCTTTCTGAGGAAATGATATGTCTTTTTTGCTTTTTGTCCTTAATAATATGAACTAAGGTTTTTAATTGTAGTGTATGAGCAAATTGCCCTTCTTTCCGGGTATTTAGATGTAGTTTATATCTTAAAGACTTTGGAATAAGATTTTCGTTTCTGCAGGATTCTGAAAAAATTTTGTCGATTAATAATATTTGCATGTTTTTTAGCTAAACTAATAAAATAAAAAATATCATAAGTCAACTGCTCCCCATAAGCTAGACGCAAATATTGACGGAGACTACACTGCCTTTCCATATCAAACAAACACAACTTAAAAACAATAGGGAAATTTTGACGAAAAATTTCCCTATTGTTTTTAAGTTGTGTTTGTTTGATATGGAAAGGCAGTGTGGTCTTCGTCAATATTTGCGTCTAACTTCTATGCATGGCATCTCTCCCAAAAATATCCCTTCTAAGTCATTCAGTTCTTCACAATAACACATAAAATGTTCTAAATCTTCAGACTACCCGCACATCGGACAAGTGAAGGGATCCCTCCGTACTTAATCTCCCTAAATACTTTCTTCTCCCTCAAGCGGCATAAAATCTCCTCTTACTGATAAAACCCAATTTAAAGTATCATTTTGGAGCCCAAGTTTATATATGTTTCGTCTCCCCAGGCTTCTTTAATTTACTATATATTCAAAGGGATTATGACTTAACCTTGTCTTCTTGCCAAACATGGAGCTCTTGATCTTGTAGCACTTTTTCCACAGCTTTTGCAATCATTCCTGTTTCAGCCCAGGTCCAATGCCATCATTCCACCAGCCTGAAAGCCCACAATTGTCTAGTATACTCTTATGTTGCACGGGCCAAGAATCTTTTCTTTTATCCAATAGCATTTCATTGAAAACATTTTTTGATAACCGATAGTCCGGCATAGCAATAATTTTTTCCCAATAACCTACTATGCGTACTAACCGTTTATTTCTTAAGCTAAAGAGACCCAGTTCGCACTTTATAACAATGCTATGAAACTTTTTATCTAACTCTATTACTCTTTTAAAATTATGTAGCATCCTCTTAAAAATTATGACCCAGAACAAAAAAAGACCCAGATCACTCTTTATAACAATGCTATTAAACTTTTTTTCTAACTCTATTATCTTTTAAAATTATGTAGAACATAATTTGCACTTTACTAAAAAATGTAAATGTTCTTAATTTTGTAATTTTAATAAATCAAATAATATTAACATTTCAATTACTAAATACCAGTATATGTATATTTAACTGACAATACACATTCATTTGTATTTTTTACAGTAAAGTGCAAATTATGTTCAGGCCTTAAGAAGGCATAGGGGTTTTGAGCCCAACTTATGTTAATTTCTGCTCGTTTTGAGTTTGACTCGGTTATTTATTGTCATTTCTGTTCGTTTTGGGTTTTATTTATTTATCGATGCTGATTTGCGGTAGTTTCAAGCTTCGTAGATTATTTGATTTTATTTTTCTCATTTTTTGTTTAATGGAGTTCCTTACTTTTCTTTGAAAAAGTTATTTTGTGAAAAAAGTTTTTTTTTTAATTAGTTTCTGTTCGTTTAATATTGACATAGTTGTTTCAGGGAAAAAGAAAATAGCACTTTAAATCTGTTTGTTTTTTAAAGACTTTATAGTTTGGCCTGCAATTTGTATTCTGGAGAAAAATTTTCTGCAATTTTTAACAACATAAACCCTTTGAAAAATCTGGACACAAATAATAGTGTTTAATTTCGTTTCATACCTCCTCTGGTTAACCTGAAACGGAAAACTTGATACCATTCGCAAAAAAATCTACTTACTTTCTTTGATAGCTTGGATACACTTACGCTATTTTGACTCGGTTAAATTTTAAGAGAAGAAGTAGCCCCAAAAGTTTGAACATAATACCCTCAGTCGTTCTTGGGATACAGCTGAAATGCCTTATTGGGAATTAATCTTATGGCAACATTTAGTTTTTAAACATTAAAGCAAATGGGAGGGTGGGCGTGGGAGGGGGATTAGTTGCCCTCCAATCACTTTCGACTATTAAAAAGAGCATCAGCCCTTTCTATTTTAAATCAAATGAGCCCTTTTCGAAGTTCCTACGACAACTCCTTCGATACGAAATGCCCTGGTCTAAACAACAACAACAGCAAAAAAAAAAAAAAAAAAAAAAAAAAGCAAACATTATACCAACATCGATCTTTACTATAAAAATTTCAAGCCTTCCAATCATTTTCGACTATTAAAAAGTGAACTAGGCCTTTCAATTTCCAATCGAATGAGCCCTTTTTGAGTTTCTACGACAACGCTTTCTATAAAAACCTAATATGCCCCCAGGCCATAAATTACAACCCTTGCCCTAAGGGCTGTGAGGGTGGTTGTCATCCTCTAAGACATAAGACAGAAGTGTTTGGGAAAATGGGCGTGAGAGGGGTGTTAGTCAGTCTCCCATCACTTTAAACTATTAAGAAAAGTTTTAGCCTTTCAATTTCCAATCAAATGAGCCCTTTTGAAGTTTCTACGACAACGCATTCAAAGAAACCTTATATGCTCCCAGGGCATAACTTAAAACCCTTGCCCTAAAGGCAGAAGGGGGGGTTGTCAACCTCAAAGAACTAATTTCCAGAACTTTCTATTACGTTGAACACAATGACTATCGGAAAATTTTTATTGGATGTGTTTAGGGGAATGGTGCGCTTGAGAGGGTGGTTAGTTACCCTCCAATCACTTTCGACTATTAAAAAGGGCATTAGCCCTCTCAATTCCTAATTGAATGAGCCTCTTTTGAAGTTTTTACGAAAACTCTAATAAAAAACTCCTTATATGCTTATAAACTCCTTATATCTGGGGGGTTTGTCATCCTTAAATACATAATTTCCAGAACTTTCAACTACGTTGAACAAAATGACTATCTTTAAACTTTGATTGAAGGTGTTTGGGGAAATGGTGGGTGTGGGAGGGGGGTCAATTACTCTCCATTCACTTTCTACTATTAAAAAGGGCAATTTTATTTTCCAAAAAAATGAGCCGTTTTTTGAAATTTATACAACAACCTTCTATATAAATCTTATATTTCCCCCGAGGCATAACTTACAATCCTTGTGCTGAGGGCTCTGAGGTGATTATCATCCTAAAAGACCTAATTTCCAGAACTTTCGACTACGTTGAACAAAATGGATATCTCAAAATTTTGATTGGATGTGTTTGGGGAAATTTTGGGCGTGAGAGGGGGGCTAGTGACCGTCAAATCACTTTCTACTATTATATTGGGCACTAGCACTTTGAATTTCCAATCGAAAAAGCTCTCTTTCAAGTTTCTACGACAAAGATTTCAATAAAAATTTACATGACCCCAGGGTATAAATCATAACCCTTGCCCTTAAGACTGTGGGGGGAGCGTTCTGCTCAAACATATAATTTCCTGAACGTTAAACTGCGTGAAACAAAATGGCTATCTAAAAATTTTGATTGGATATGTTTGGGGAAAAGGTGGGCGTGAGAGGGGGGTTAGTTACCCTCAAATCACTTTCGACTACTAAAAAGGGCTCTAGACCTTTGAATTTCGAATTGAATGAGCCCTTTTTCAAGTTTCTATGACAAAGATTTCAATAAAAACCTTATATGCCCCCAGGACATTACTTATAACCCTTGCCCTGAAGACTGTGGGGGGAGTGTCCTGCTGAAAGGTATAATTTTCTGAACTTTAAACTGCTCTCAAAATTTTGATTGGATATGTTTGTGGAAATGGTGGGCGTGGAAGGGGTGTTAGTTGCCTTCCAATCACTTTCGACTATTAAAAAGGGCACTAGCCATTTCAATTTCCAATCGAATGAGCCCTTTTTGAAGTTTCTACGACAACGCGTTCTATAAAAACCTTATATGCCCCCAGGGCATAACTTACAACCCTTGCCTTGAGGGATGTGGGGGACTGTCCTCCTCAAAAATTTTGATTGTATGTGTTTGGGGTAAAGGTGGGCGTGAGAGGGGGATTAGTTGTGCTCAAATCACTCTCGACTATTAAAAAGGGCACTAGACCTTTGAAGTTCCAATGGAATGAGCCCTTTTTGAAGTTTCTACGACAAAGATTTCAATAAAAACTCATATGCCTCCAGTGAATAACTTAGAACCCTTGCCCTGAAGACCATGGAGGGAGTGTCCTGCTCAAAGGTATACTTTCCTGAACTTTCAACTGCGTGGAACAAAATAGCTATCTAAAAATTTTGATTTGATGTGTTTGGGGAATAATGGGCGTGGAAGGGGTGTTAGTTGCCTTCCAATTACTTTTGACTATTATAAAGGGCACTAGCCATTTCAATTTCCAATCGAATGAGCCCTATTTGAAGTTTCTACGACAACGTGTTCTATAAAAACCTTGTACGCCCCCAGGGCATATCTTACAACCCTTGCCCTGAGGGCTGTGGGGGGGGGGTTTTTCATCCTCAAATACCTAATTTCTAGAACTTAAAACTACGTAGAACAAAATGGCTATCTCAAAAATTTGATTAGATGTGTTTGGGGTAAAGGTGGGCGTGAGAGGGGGGTTTGTTGCCCTCCAATCACTTTCAACTGTTAAAAAGGGCACTAGCCCTTTGGATTTCCAATCGAATGAGACTTTTTTGAAGTTTCTACGACAACGCCTTCTATAAAAGCCTTATATGCCCCCAGGGCATAACTTACAGCCCTTGCCCTGAAGGCCGTGGGGGAGTGTCCTCCTCAAAAACATAATTTCTGTCAGGAAATCAACTACGCTGGACAAAATGGCTATCTCAAAATTTTGATTCGATGCGTTTCGAGAAATGGTGGGCGTGGAAGGGGTGTTAGTTGCCTTCCAATCACTTTCGACCATCAAAATGGGCACAAGCCACTCCAATTTCCAATTGGATGAGTCCTTTTCGAAGTTTCTACGACAAAGTTTCTACGACAACTTTTTCGATACGAAGTGCCCTGCTCTAAAGGAAACAAATAATAAATAATACATTGTGCCAACATCGTTCTAAGGCGCCCTCAGGGCACAACTTTTAACCCTCGACCTTAGGGTTGTGGGAGATTGTCCTCCTTAAAAACATGTTTTGTATTTGGAAATCAACTACGCTGAACAAAATGGCTATCTCAAAATTTTGATTGGATGTGTTTGGGGGAATGACGGGCTTAGGGGGGGGGGGCTAGTTGCCCTTTAATCATTTTCGACTATTGAAAAGGGTACTAGCCACTCCAATTTCCAATCGAATAAGCCCTTTTCGAAGTTTCTACGACAACTCCTTCGATACGAAGTGCCCTGATACGAAAAAAAAATAAAAATAATACATTGTGCCAACATCGTTCTTTACTTAGGCAGCGCGATTGCGCTGCCTATGATAGAACTTTTACCATTACTTAACGTTAGAGCTATGTTTCTTGTCCACTTACCTTTTGAGACAAGTCTACAGCCTAGGTAACCATACACCTTTAGTACTTTTATAACTCCTTCCCCCCCCCCGTAACAAAAATTTTCTTCAGATGCCTTCGTTACCCTTGCATAAAACATTACTGCTGACTTCTCTAGATATAAAACCAGTCTCTTTTCCTTAAAATACTTTTTTACACTCTCTATTGATTCTCTCTACTATTCGCCAATAAAGCTATGTCATCGGCCTACAAAAGTGCGGACATTTTTTTTTTTTTTTTTTTATCAAATAACTGCAATTCACTTACTTTAATTTTCCTTAAATAGCTTTCAATGTCATTGATATACAACGAAAATAACTTCGGTGACAAAGTACAGCCTTGTTTTACCTTTAACCTGCTAAATATTTCTCTCGATATTCCTTACCAACCCGCCCTAAAAACTTTAACTAACATATTCAACCTAACCTAACTTTAACTTTTACCATCATAGCTTGTATATAACTGAAAAAGCTGAGTCGCAAAGCTAATTGGATTCAAGCAGAGAAAAGGGAATTTCGGACATTCACCGGTGAATATCGACCTTAACCAGATTTTGGACATTTACGGTAACATACATATAAAAATAAATAGCTTCCTACCTCAATTTGTCCACTGATTTCATGGATTCATCTTTGATTCCATTAAAGTTGTGAGAATTATGATCATTTTGTAATCGACCTTTTTCTTTGTTTCCTTTTTCCAGATAGCTCTCAGAAAAATTAGGCTTAATTTTTGTTTTAGAATTATTCCTCTTGATATCGCCATCAGAAACTGGAAGCCCTAGTCTTTCAAAAGCATACATTGGTGGTGGCTCTAGGACATGTTTTGGTCTATTTTGTCTCTTCAGCTTTTTATTTTTCCATTTATTGACTTTTCTTAATAGTGTCATCTCATTTTCCACTTCTTTAAAACCTAAAAAATCTAGATTGGTAAAAAAAAAAGAACAGCCACGTTCACATATAACAAATGAAATTATAGTTCTATTTGTGATATTCGCACAGGATTTGGTTTTCGAACAAAGCGCTAAACAGGCTAAGAGGAAAACAGGAAATCTACAGGAGATCGTACATCAGCAAAATATAGATTGCTGACGAAAATATTTTGAATAAAGCAGTTTATGGAAAGAAATAAAGAAATTGAACAAGGGAAAAATCAGAAGCTTTAAGCAGGGTACGGCAGAAAAAGAGAATTACCGTGTCTACCTCAGGTGGCTTGACGGCATACAAAGTATGAAGTAGCAGTAAAGTATTCTAACCAGCCTGAAGTTTGCATAAAACTAAAAATGGAAAACAAACAAAAATAATTCTAAGAGCATAATAAAAAGAGTGCGGATTGCTTTAAAGTATGAATTAAAAGCAAAGCAATATTTTTCTACCTGAGATTAAGGAGCAGCACTAAAACACAAAACGAACAGAAATTATTCAATATATTAGGGGAGCTGCCCTTAGGCCTACTCAGTCCTCGCTTTTTACGCTAAAGTCTTGGAGTTCTATAAAAAAAAATATTTCATTTAAATTTAACGGGACTCGTGACAAAAAGTCAAACTTTAGCGTAAACAGCACGTTGAGGGTGAGGTAAACCACCTAATATACTGAATAATTTTCCTTCCTCTTAAGTTTCAATGCTACTCCTTATTTCCAGTGGAAAAAACTTGTTTTATCATTTAATATCTGACAATTGTTCAAATTTTGCCAGGAAATTCCCTCCTCATCCACCCCCTGTAAAGTGTCCCCTGGAGTATTCCCCTGGAAACTTTTCTCCCCATACAAAATCAAACCCCCCGCAAAAATTACCCCCAAAAATTGTCATGTATTTCCCAATAAGAAATACTATAGGTGAAAAATGGGATAATTGCGTAACTTACAGCCCTTTCCACAGGAACTATGACGGTATTTGATACCCATAGTCGTGGTTATTGGATATTTCAACTATGTTGAATCAAATTGTAAGCTCAAAATTTTGATCGGATCATTTTGAGATGAATGGGGCGTGGAAGGGCACTAACAATAGGAGGGCTAACTGCCCTCCTATTGTTTGGCTGCTTAAAAAATATTATATATATATATGAGAGGGACTACCCCCCTAAACTTCCACTCTTCACATCTATTCTTCACTGTTATTGTACTGAAAGCATTTAACAAGGCAGCAAACATAGCCGGTTAGTAATCAAAAGAGCTATACATACTGTTTGCCCTTTTAAATACTCGAAATGAACATTTTATGTTTAACGCTTTTCCGTGTCCATAAGCTGTCTCATTTTTAAGATGTTGTTAAAAATATGTTTTATCCCATTCCCTTTGCCCATGCATTATAGCATTCATTTTTGAAGTGTTGAGGAAAACATTCAATTTAGCGTCAAGGTCTTGATGTTAAGGAGAGGGGAGTCGGAAGCTTCTCTCGTATACAGAATAATTTCTGTTAGTTAGAAATTTTAATGTTACTTTTCACTTTCATTTGAAGCAAACCTTGTTTAATATATTTAATTTCAGTTGATTTCTAATATCATATCCAGGGTATCTTTAACAAAAGGGGAGCTACTACCCCCTCAGTCTTTATTGTTTACAATCAACTTTAATTATTGTACAACAATTCTACCCAAATTTGTAGCTCATTTTGTGAATGAGTAGAGATGACCCTATAACTCCGAACATAACCACGTGGTTTATGGTTTTCTCAGTGAGAATGAAAAAACAGATGAAATTCTCACTTGAAAAACCATGAATTTTGTCACATTTATGGTTGTTTTCATGGATGGATATGTGTGTTGTTCGATTTATTTGATGTTTTTCTCGGATGTCAACATCAAATTATGGATGTTTTATGGTTTTTGTCAGTGAGAATTTGAAAAACATGAATTTTCTCACATTTATGTCTGTTTTCATGGTTTTTGTCAGTGAGAATTTGAAAAACATTGGCTTTGTCACATTTATGGATGTCAACAGCAATTCATTTCTGTTTTATGGTTTTCTCACTGAGAATCAGTGAGAATGAAAAAACAGGAATTTTCTCACTTGGAAAACCATGAATTTTGTCGCATTTATGGTTGTTTTCATGGATGGATATGTGTGTTGTTCGATTTATTTGATGTTTTTCTCGGATGTCAACATCAAATTATGGATGTTTTATGGTTTTTGTCAGTGAGAATTTGAAAAACATGAACTTTGTCACATTTATGTCTGTTTTCATGGTTTTTGTCAGTGAGAATTTGAAAAACAGGAATTTTCTCACATTTATGTCTGTTTTCATGGTTTTTGTCAGTGAGAATTTGAAAAACAGGAACTTTCTCACTTGGAAAACCATAAACCACGTGGTGCTGTCACGAGTCAGAACACCTGTGCTGTCGACCTCAATTCACCTATCGTGAATCAATAATTCCCCTTAGAAACAACAAATTAATTTTCCATTCTTGACAGATCAATCAATCAATGACATCATCTGTCAGACTTTAAAAATTTTCACCTAGAAACATTTTTCCAGGAATAGATCCAAAATCATTAATGTCTTTGCCTCGGGAACAGTTCTACTGGTCGAACTCCAAAGGATATTAATAACCCCAGGCCATGGAAACAATTAGGCAAGAAACATCTTAGCGATGAATTGTTTTAGCGCGCGAGAAGGTTTCATATTAATTTGAAATGCGTTAGCACAGAGATGCCAATAACAAAGGAACACGCTGAATTTACGTTTAGGGATTATTTGGGCGAAACCGTTTTATCTATTTTATGGGATTATTTCGGCGAAACAGATAGAGACATTTTAAAAGAAGATTTTGAAGAGATTTTGGAGGAGGTTTTGAGTGTGGTCGTTATAATACACAAGTTTCATTTGAACAGTGTTGTGAGGTCCTCTAACCCAACCCCAAAGGGTCCCAATCCTCCTACCCCAACCCCGAAGGAAGCCCCCGGTCCGCAAAGGTCCACCGGGCTCCCAAAGGCCCTCCACCGGTCCCCAAATGCCCCCCAGGCCCCCAACTGCCCCCCGGACACTCAAAGGTCCCCCAAGCTCCCAAAGGGCCACCGGCGCCTCCAAAGGCCCACCCCAGACCCTCCACTGTCATCCCCGGTCCCCCGAAAGTCCCATCGTGATCCCAAAGGTCCAACGGGGTCCCAACGGCCATCCACCGGTCCCCAAATGTCACCCAGACACCCAAAGGCCCTCCCTGTGCCCCAAAGGCCCTCCCTGTGCCCCAAAGGCCCTCCCCCGGCCACCCTCCTCCTCCTCCTCCCACCTCCTCCTCCTCCCTCCTCCTCCTCCTCCCTCCTCCTCCCCCGGCCCCCCTCCTCCTCCTCCTCCCACCTCCTCCTCCTCCTCCTCCTCCTCCTTCCTCCTCCTCCTCCTCCTCCTCCCACCTCCTCCTCCTCCCACCTCCTTCCTCCTCCTCCTCCCACCTCCTCCCACCTCCTCCTCCTCCTCCTCCCTCTTCTCCTCCTCCCTCCCCCCCATTCCCTCCCCATTTTTTTATACTTTTTTTGTGCATTGAGACACAGAACGACCCCCTGCCCCCGGCCCCTCCCTCCTCCAAAGGTCTGATTTTTTCAAAGTTCATTTTGAATTTCTTTCATTGAAATGCAAGAGTTGGAATATTTCACTAGTGTTCGGTTGCTGTTTACCCTGTCACAGTTACATTCACTTAATTTTTCAAAGTTCATTTGGAATTTCTTTCGTTGAAATGCAAGAGTTGGAATATTTCACTAGTGTGATGTTGTAGTTTACCCTGTCACAGTTACATTTCCTTAATTTTTGATAGTCCATTTTGAATTTCTTTCGTTGAAATGCAAGAGTTGGAATATTTCAGTAGTGTTTTGTTAATGTTTACAATGTCACAGTTACATTAACTTTATTTTTGATAGTACATTTTGAATTTCTTTCGTTGAAATGCAAGAGTTGGAATATTTCAGTAGTGTTTGGTTGCGGTTTACCTTGTCACAGTTACATTTTCTTGATTTTTCAAAGTTCATTTTGAATTTCTTTCATTGAAATGCAAGAGTTTGAATTTTTCAGTAGTGTTTTTTTTGGCTTTACCTTGTCACAGTTACATTTAGTTGATATTTAAAAGTACATTTTGAATTTCTTTCGTTGAAATGAAAGAGTTGGAATATTTCAGTAGTGTTTGGTTGCGGTTTACCTTGTCACAGTTACATTAACTTAATTTTTCAAAGTTCATATTGAATTTCTTTCATTGAAATTCAAGAGTTGGAATATTTCAGTAGTGTTTGGTTGTGGTTTACCATGTCACAGTTACATTCCCCTAATTTTTCAAAGTTCATTGTGAATTTCTTTCGTTGAAATGCAAGAGTTGGAATATTTCACTAGTGTTTGGTTGAGGTTTACCTTGTCACAGTTACATTTTCTTGATTTTACAAAGTTCATTTTGAATTTCTTTCGTTGAAATGCAAGAGTTGGAATATTTCAGTAGTGTTTGGTCGTGGTTTACCTTGTCAGAGTTACATTCTTTTAATTTTTCAAAGATCATTTTGAATTTCTTTAATTGAAATGAAAGAGTTGTAATATTTAAGTAGTGTTTGGTTGTGGTTTACCTTGTCACAGTTACATTCCCTTAATTTTTCAAATTTCATTTTGAATTTCTTTAGTTGAAATGCAAGAGTTGGAATATTTCAGTAGTGTTTGGTTGAGGTTTACCTTGTCACAGTTACATTCACTTAATTTTTCAAAGTTCATTTTGAATTTCTTTCTTTGAAATGCAAGAGTTGGAATATTTCACTAGTGTTTGGTTGTGGTTTACCATGTCACAGTTACATTTTCCTGATTTTTCAAAGTTTATTTTGAATTTCTTTCTTTGAAATGCAAGTGTTGGAATATTTCACTAGTGTTTGGTTGTGGTTTACCATGTCACAGTTACATTTTCCTGATTTTTCAAAGTTTATTTTGAATTTCTTTCATTGAAATGCAAGAGTTGGAATATTTCAGTAGTGTTTGGTTGTGGTTTACCTTGTCACAGTTACATTTTCTTGATTTTTCAAAGTTCATTTTGAATTTCTTTCATTGAAATGCAAGAGTTGGAATATTTCAGTAGTGTGATGTTATGGTTTACCTTGTCACAGATACATTTTCTTGATTTTTCAAAGTTCATTTTGAATTTCTTTCTTTGAAATGCAAGAGTTGTAATATTTCAGTAGTGTTTGGTTGTGGTTTACCTTGTCACAATTACATTTTCTTGATTCTTCAAAGTTCTTTTTGAATTTCATTCGTTGAAATGCAAGAGTTGGAATATTTAAGTAGTGTTTGTTTGTGGTTTACCTTGACATAGATACATTTTCATGATTTTTTCAAAGTTCATTTTGAATTTCTTTCGTTGAAATGCAATAGTTGAAATATTTCAGTAGTGTTTGGTTGTGGTTTACCTTGTCACACTTACATTTTCTTGATTATTCAAAGTTCATTTTGAATTTCTTTCTTTGAAATGCAAGAGTTGGAATATTTCAGTAGTGTTTGATTGGGGTTTACCGTCTCAGAGTTACATTGTCTAGAATATTCATAGGACATTTTGAATTTCTTCCGTTGAAATTCAAGAGATGGAATATGCCAGGAGCGTGTGATTGTGGTTTCACTTGTCACAGTTACATTTTCTGGACTGTTTAAACTTCATTTTAATTTACATTCGTTGAAATGCACTAGTTGAATTCTTACCCTCTTGTTTTGTTCTGGTGTAAACTTTCAATGCTACATATTATTGTTTTTTCATTGTTCATTTTTTATTTCTTTGGTTGTTTTGATCGAGTTGGAATATTTCAGAATTGTTTGGTGGTGGTTTACCTTGTGACGGTTACATTTTCTTGATTTTTCAAAGTTCAATTTGAATTTCTTTCGTTGAAAAGCAAGAGCTGGAATATTTCAGTAGTGTTTGCTTGTGGTTTACCTTGTCACAGTTACATTTTCTTGATTTTTCAAATTTCATTTTAATTTCTTTAGTTTAAATGCAAGAGTTGGAATATTTCAGAAGTGTTTGCTTGTGGGTTACCTTGTCACAGTTACATTTTCTTGATTTTTCACAGTTCTTTTTGAATTTCTTTCGTTGAAATGCAAGATTTGGAATATTTCAAAAGTGTTTGGTCGTGGTTTCCATTGTCACAGTTACAGTTTCTTGATTTTTCAATGTTCATTTGAATTTATTTCGTTGAAATGCAAGAGTTGGAATATTTCAGTAGTGTGTTATTGTAGTTTACTCCTGTCACAGTTACATTTTCTTGATTTTTCATAGTTCATTTTGAATTTCTTTCATTGAAATGCAATAGTTTGAATATTTCAGTAGTGTTTTGTCGTGGTTTACATTGTCACAGTTACATTTTATTGTTTTTTCAAATTTAATTTTGTATTTCTGTAATTTTAAAGAAATTTTTTTACTTTTTAAGAATTTGTTTTTCTTGTTTTAAATTGTCACAGTTAAATTTTCTTGATTTTTCAAAGATCATTTCGAATTTCCTTCATTGAAAAGCAAGAGTTGGAATATTTCAGTAGTGTTTGGTCGTGGTTTACCTTGTCACAGTTACATTTTCGTGATTTTTTAAAGTTCATTTGAATTTATTTAGTTGAAATGCAAGAGTTGGAATATTTCAGTAGTGTTTGATTGCTGTTTACCTTGTCACAGTTACATTTTCTTGATTTTTCAAAGTTCATTTTGAATTTCTATCGTTGAAATGCAAGAGTTGGAATATTTCAGTAGTGTTTGGTCGTGGTTTACCTTGTCACAGTTACATTTCCTGAATTTTTCAAAGTTCATTTTGAATTTCTTTCATTGAAATGCAAGAGTTGGAATATTTCAGTAGTGTTTGGGTTCGGTTTAACTTGTCACAGTTTTATTCTCTTTATTTTTATAAGTTCATTTTGAATTTCTAACTATGAAATTCAAGAGTTGTACTATTTCAGTAGTGTATGGTTAGGGTATACCATGTCAAAGTTACATTTTCTTGATTTTTCAATGTTCATTTTGAATTTCTTTCGTTGAAATGCAAGAGTTTGAATAATTCACTAGTGTTTGGTGGTTGTTTTACATTGTCACACTTAAATTTTATTAATTTTTCAAAGTTCATTTTGAATTTCTTAAATTGAAATGCAAGAGTTGGAATATTTCACTAGTGTTTGGTTGTGGTTTACCTTGTCACAGTTACATTTTCTTGATTTTTCAAAGTTCATTTTGAATTTCTTTCATTGAAATGTAAGATTTTGAATATTTCAATAATGTTTGGTTTTTGTTTACCTTGTCACAGTTACATTTTCATGATTTTTCAAAGTTCATTTTGAATTCCTTTCGTTGAAATGCAAGAGTTGGAATATTTCAGTAGTGTATGGTTATGGTATAACTTGTCAAAGTTACATTTTCATGATTTTACAAAGTTCATTTTGAATTTCTTTCATTGAAATGCAAGAGTTGGAATATTTCAGTAGTGTTTGGTAGTGGTTTAACTTGTCACAGTTACATTTTCTTGATTTTTAAAACTTCATTTTGAATTTCTTTCATTGAAATGCAAGAGTTGGAATATTTCAGTAGCGTTTGGTTGTGGTTTATCTTGTCACAGTTATATTTTCTTGATTTTTCAAAGTTCATTTTGAATTTCTTTCGTTGAAATGCAAGAGTTGTAATATTTCAGTAGGGGTTGGTTGTGGTTTAACTTGTCAAATTTACATTTTATTGATTTTTCAATGTTGAATTTTAATTTACGTAGTTTATATTCTATAGTTGGACTATTTCAGTCTTGTTTTGTTGTGGTTTAACTTGTCACAGTTACATATTCTTGATTTTTCAAATTTAATTTTGAATTTCTTTATCTGATTTGCAAGATTTTGAATATTTATGTTGTGTTTTGTTGTGTTTTAACTTGTAAAATTTACATTTTCTTGATTTTTCAATGTTCCTTTTGTATTTCTTTATTTGTATAGATAGATTTGTTTTATTTAAGTAGTGTTTGGTTGTGGTTTAACTTGTCAAAGTTACATTTTCTTGATTTTTCAAATTTCATTTTGAATTTTTTTCGTTGAAAAGCAAGAGTTGGAATATTTCAGTAGTGTTTACTTGTGGTTTACCTTGTCACAGTTACATTTTCTTGATTTTTTCAAAGTTCATTTGAATTTCTTCGTTGAAATGCAAGAGTTGGAATATTTCAGTAGTGTCTGGTTTTGGTTTACCTTGTCACATTTACATTTTCTTGATTTTTTCAAAGTTAATTTTGAATTTCTTTCGTTGAAATGCAAGATTTGGCTTATTTCAGAAGTGTCTGGTTATGGTTTACCCTGTCACAGTTACATTAACTTGATTTTTAAAAGTTCATTTTGAATTTCTTTCGTTGAAATGCACGAGTTGGTTTATTTCAGAAGTGTTTGGTAGTGATTTACCCTGTCACAGTTACAGTTTCTTGATTTTTCAAAGTTCATTTTGAATTTCTTTCCTTGAAAAGCAAGATTTGTACTATTTCAGTAGTGTTTGGTCGTGGTTTACCTTGTCACAGTTACATTTTCTTGATTTTTTCACAGCTCATTTTGAATTTCTTTCGTTGAAAAGCAAGAGTTGGAATATTTCAGTAGTGTTTGCTTATGGTTTAACTTGTCACAGTTAAATTTTCTTGATTTTTCAAAGATCATTTTAATTTCTTTAGTTGAAAAGCATGAGATGGAATATTTCAGTAGTGTTTGGTTATGGTTTACCTTGTCACAGTTACAATTTCTTGATTTTTCAAAGTTCATTTTGAATTTCTTTCGTTGAAATGCAAGAGTTGGAATATTTCAGTAGTGTTTGGTTATGGTTTACCTTGTCACAGTTACATTTTCTAGATTTTTCAAATTAATTTTGAATTTCTATCGTTGAAATGCAAGAGTTGGAATATTTCAGTAGCGTTTGGTTAGATCGTTTACCATGTCACAGTTAAAGTTTAGCGATTTTTGAAACATCTTTTTTTATTTCTTTCGTTGAATAGCAAGAATTGGAGTATTTCAGGAGTGTGTGAGGGTGGTTGACATGGTCACAGTAACAATTTATTTATTTATCAAAGTTAATTTTTAATTTCATTAGTGGTCATGAACGAGTTGGACTATTTAACTAGTGGCCGGTTGTGGTTTACCTTGTCACATGTACACACATGTATACACATGTACACACATGGTGCTTATCATGAGTGCTCATGATAAGTTAACCTAACCTTTTCCGGTGAGTATGGTTAGGTTAGACTAGATTCAGTTAGGTTAGATTAGACTAGGTTAGGTTAGCCTACGTACGCTTCACTTAGGTTAGCTTAGGTTAGGTGAGAGACATGCGAAAAGTTAGGTGTATGATTAGGTTAGGTTAGGTTAGATTAGGCTAGGTTAGGTTAGTTAGGTTAGGCTAGGTTAGCCTACGTACGCGCAGCGTACGTAGGCTAACCTAGCCTAACCTAACTTAACCTAACCTAGCCTAATCTAACCTAACCTAACCTAATCATACACCTAACTTTTCGCATGTCTCTCACCTAACCTAAGCTAACCTAAGTGAAGCGTACGTAGGCTAACCTAACCTAGTCTAATCTAACCTAACTGAATCTAGTCTAACCTAACCATACTCACCGGAAAAGGTTAGGTTAACTTATCATGAGCACTCATGATAAGCACATGTGTGTACATGTGTATACATGTGTGTACATGTGACAAGGTAAACCACAACCATACACTAGTGAAATATTCCAACTCTTGCTTTTCAACGAAAGAAATTCAAAATGAGCTGTGAAAAATCAAGAAAATGTAACTGTGACAAGGTAAACCACAACCAAACACTACTGAAATATTCCAACTCTTGCAATTCAAAGAAAGAAATTCAAAATGAAGTTTGAAAAATCAAGAAAATGTAACTGTGACATGGTAAACGACAACCAAACGCAACTTACATATTCCAACTATTGCATTAATACGATAGAATTTCAACATGACTTTTATCTATAGATATAATGTATCCTCTTATCTGTAAAAAATACAAAACACATACTTAAATTGTAATACTATTGAGTGACATCTAAAGTATTTCAGAATAAACTATGAAAAATCATTATAATGACACCTTTACAAGTAAATAAAACAAACAAAAAATACTTAATAATAAAAATACTTATTTTAAACGATAGAAATTAAAATGAACTTTGAAAAATAACGAAAATGTAAGTGTGAAAAGGTAAACCATAAGCAAACACTACTGAAATATTCCAACTCTTGCTTTTCAACGAAAGAAATTCAAAATGAGCTGTGAAAAAATCAAGAAAATTTAACTGTGACAAGGTAAACCACGACCAAACACTACTGAAATAGTTCAACTCTTGCTTTTCAATGAAAAAAATTCAAAATGAACTTTGAAAAATCAAGAAAATGTAACTGTGACAGGGTAAATCATGACCAAACACTACTGAAATAAACCAACTCTTGCATTTCAACGAAAGAAATTCAAAATGAACTTTGAAAAAACAAGAGAATTTAACTGTGACACGGTAAACAATAACCATACACTTCTGAAATAATCCAATAATTGCATTTCAACTAAAGAAATTCAAAATGAAATTTTAAAAAATCAATAAAATTTAACTGTGACAAGGTAAACCATAACAAGACACTACTGAAATATTCCAACTCTTGCATTTCAACGAAAGAAATTCAAATTAAAATTGAAAAAATCAAGAAAATGTAACTGTGACAAGTTAAACCACAAGTAAACACTACTGAAATATTCCAACTCTTGCTTTTCAACGAAATAAATTCAAAATGAACTTTGAAAAATAAAGAAAATGTAACTTTGACAATTTAAACCACAACAAAAAACTACTTAAATATTCCAACTCTTTCATTTCAATGAAAGAAATTCAAAATGAACTTTTAAAAATCAAGAAAATGTAACTGTGACAAGGTAAACCACAACCAAACACTACTGAAATATTCCAACTCTTGCATTTAAGCGAAATAAATTAAAAATGAACATTTAAAAATCAATAAAATGTAACTGTAACAAGTTAAACCAAAAACACACACTACTGAAATATAACAACTCTTGAATTTAAACTAACGAAATTCAAAATTAACTTTGAAAAATCATGAAAATGTAACTTTGACAAGTTAAACCACAACCAAACACTACTGAAATATTCCAACTCTTGCATTTCAACGAAAGAAATTCAAAATGAACTTTGAAAAATCATGAAAATATAACTTTTACAAGTTAAACCACAAACGAACTCTACTTAACTATTCCAACTCTTGCATTTAAATTAAATTAATTCAAAATTAGCATTTAAAAATATATAATCTTTAAATGTGACTCTCAATAAATAAATCGAACTCTAATGAATGATTCCATCTCAAGTTTGATAATGGAATGAAAAAAAAATGATCATTTGAAACACAATAAATAAATTATGAGAAAATCAAAAGACTAAAACACAACTCATGTAAACTTACTAATATTACATGTAAACGAAAGAACTTCAAATAAACATGTAAAAAAAAAGAAAACGGTAATGATACCATGTAATAAACTCAAAAAAATTATTTAAAAAGTACAAAGACTGCATGTATACTTAATAAATACTACTGGACATTAATAAAATAATTAGCATTTACCTGAGAATGTTTCAAAAACACATCACAAATCCATTACTAAACAAAATAGTTAAAATACATTTTCTACAAAAACTCTAAAAATTGAAAAATCAATAAAATGGAAGTTATTAAATATAAAACCACCCACAACAACTCGTGAAATATTACAAATATGGCATTTCAAATAATAAAATTCAAAATGAAAATTAAAAAATAACGAAAATTTAACCTTGACACTTTAACACGTATCCCTACACACCTGACATATTCCAACTCTTGCATTTCAACGAAAGAAATTCAAAATGAACTTTGAAAAATCAAGAAAATGTAACTGTGACAAGGTAAACCACAACCAAACAGTACTGAAATATTCCAACTCTTGCATTTCAACGAAAGAAATTCCAAATGAACTTTGAAAAATCAAGAAAATGTAACTGTGACAAGGTAAACCACAACCAAACACTAATGAAATATTCCAACTCTTGAATTTCAACGAACGAAATTCAAAATGAACTTTGACAAATCACGAATATGTAACTGTGACAATGTAAACCACAACCAAAAACTACTGAAATATTCCAACTCTTGCATTTCAACTAAATAAATTCAAATGAACTTTAAAAAATCACGAAAATGTAACTGTGACAAGGTAAACCACGACCAAACACTACTGAAATAGTCCAACTCTTGATTTTCAATGAAAGAAATTCTAAATGATCTTTGAAAAATCAAGAAAATGTAACTGTGACAAGGTAAACCACGACCAAACACTACTGAAATAGTCCAACTCTTGCATTTCAACCAAAGAAATTCAAAATGAACATTTAAAAATCACGAAAATGTAACTATGACAAGGTAAACCACGACCAAACACTACTGAAATATTCCAACTATTGCATTTCAAGGAAAGAAATTCAAAATGAACTATGAAAAATCAAGAAAATGTAACTTTGATAAGGTAAACTACAATAACATACTACTGAAATATTCCAACTCTTGTTTTTCAACGAAAGAAATTCAAAATGAAATTTGACAAATCAAGAAAATATACCTGTGACAAGGTAACCCACACACAAACACTACTGAAATATTCCAACTCTTGCATTTCAATGAAAGAAATTCAAAATGAACTTTGAAAAATCAAGAAAATGTAACTGTGACAAGGTAACCCACAAGAATACACTACTGAAATATTCCAACTCTTGAATTTCAACGAAAGAAATTCAAATGAACTTTGAAAAATAAAGAAAATGTAACTGTGACAAGGTAACCCACAAGCAAACACTACTGAAATATTCCAGCTCTTGCTTTTCAACGAAAGAAATTCAAATTTAACTTTGAAAAATCAAGAAAATGTAACTGTGACAAGGTAAACCAGAAACCAACACTACTGAAATATTCCAACTCTTGCATTTCTACGAAAGACATTCAATATGAACTTTGAAATATCAATAAGATGTAGCTGTGACAATTTATCCCAGAACCAAACCTTACTGAAATATTACAACTCTTGCATTTCGACTACTGAAAATCAAAATGAAGTTTGAAAAATCAAGAAAATGTAACTGTGACACGTTAAACCACCATCACACGCTCATGCAATATTCCAACTCTTGCATTTCAACGGAAGAAATTCAAAATGAACTTTAAAAAATCAAGAAAATGTAACTATGATAAGGTAAACCACAATCAAACACTACTGAAATATTCCAACTCTTGCATTTCAACGAAAGAAATTTAAAATGAACTTTGAATAATCATGAAAATGTAACTTTGACAAGGTAAACCACAACCAAACACAACTGAAATATTTCAACTCTTGCATTTCAACGAAAGAAATTCAAAATTAACTTTGAACAATCATGAAAATGTAGCTATGAAAAGGTAAACCATAACAAAACACGACTGAAATATTCCAACTCTTGCATTTCAACGAATGAAATTCAAAAAGAACTTTGAAGAATCAAGAAAATGTAACTGTGACAAGGTAGACCACAACCAAACACTACTGAAATATTCCGACTCTTTCATTTCAAAGAAAGAAATTAAAAATTAACTTTTAAAAATCAAGAAAAAGTAACTGTGAAAAGTTAAACCACAACATAGCACTACTGAAATATTCCAACTCTTGCATTTCAATGAAAGAAATTCAAAATGAACTTTGAAAAATCAAGAAAATGTAACTGTGACAAGGTAAACCACAACCACACACTACTGAAATATTCCAACTCTTGCATTTCAATGAAAGAAATTAAAAATTAACTTTGAAAAATCATGAAAATGTAACTGTGACATGGTAAACCACAATCAAACACTAGTGAAATACTCCAACTCTAGCATTTCAACGAAAGAAATTCAAAAAGAACTTTTAAAAATAAAGAATATTTATCTGTGACATGTTAAACCACAAACAAACAATAGTGAAATAGTCCAACTCTTGCATTTCAACGAAAGAAATTCAAAATGAACTTTGAAAAACAAAGGGAAAGTCCATGATACAAGGCAAACAGCAACCAAACACTAATGAAATATTCCAACTCTTTCATTTCAAATAAAGAAATTCAAAATGAACTTTGAAAAATCAAGATAATGTAACTGTGACAAGGTGAACCGCAACCAAACACTACTGAAATATTCCAACTCTTGCATTTCAACGAAAGAAATTCAAAATGAACTTTGAAAAATCAAGGGAATGTAACTGTGACAAGGTAAACCACAACCAAACACTACTGAAATATTCCAACTCTTGCATTTCACCGAAAGAAATTCAAAATGAACTGTGATAAATTAAGATAATGTAACTGTGACAAGGTAAACCACGACCAACCACTACTGAAATATTCCAACTCTTGCATTTCAATGATAGAAATTCAAAATGATCTTTTAAAAATCATGAAAATGTAACTGTGACATGGTAAACCGCAACCAAACACTAGTGAAATATTCCAACTCTTGCATTTCAACGAAAGAAATTCAAAATGAACTTTGAAAAATTAAGGGAATGTAAATGTGACATGGTAAACCACAACCAAACACTATTGAAATATTCCAACTCTTGCATTTCAACTAAATAAATTATAAATGAAATTTGAAAAATTAAGTGAATGTAACTGTGACAAGGTAAACCGCAACCAAACACTACTGAAATATTCCAACTCTTGCATTTCAACGAAAGAAATTCAAAATGAACTTTGAAAAATCAAGAAAATGTAACTGTGACAAGGTAAACCACGACCAAACACTACTGAAATATTACAACTCTTACATTTCAATGAAAGAAATTCAAAATGAACTTTGAAAAATCAAGAAAATGTAACTGTGACAAGGTAAACCGCAACCAAACACTACTGAAATATTCCAACTCTTGCATTTCAACGAAAGAAATTCAAAATGTACTATCAAAAATTAAGTTAATGTAACTGTGACAATGTAAACCTCAACCAAACACTACTGAAATATTCCAACTCTTTCATTTCAACGAAATAAATTCAAAATGGACTATAAAAAATTAATGGAATGTAACTGTGACAGGGTAAACTACAACATCACACTACTGAAATATTCCAACTCTTGCATTTCAACGAAAGAAATTCAAAATGAACTTTGAAAAATTAAGGGAATGTAACTGTGACATGGTAAACTACAACAACACACTACTGAAATAGTCCAACTCTTGCAATTCAAAGAAAAAATTCAAAATGAACTTAGAAAAATCAAGAAAATGTAACTGTGACAAGGTAAACCACAACCAAACACTACTGAAATATTCCAACTCTTGCATTTCAATGAAAGAAATTCAAAATGAACTTTGAAAAAATCAGACCTTTGGAGGGGGGAGGGGCCGGGGGCAGGGGGTCGTTCTGTGTCTCAATGCACAAAAAAAGTATAAAAAATGGGGAGGGAATGGGGGGGGGGAGAGGGGAGGAGGAGAAAGAGGGAGGAGGAGGAGGGAGGAGGTGGGAGGAGGAGGAGGAAGGAGGTGGGAGGAGGAGGAGGTGGGAGGAGGAGGAGGAGGAGGAGGAGGAGGAGGAGGAGGAGGAGGAGGAGGAGGGAGGAGGAGGAGGAGGAGGCCGGGAGGAGGAGGGAGGAGGAGGAGGAGGGAGGAGGAGGAGGTGGGAGGAGGAGGAGGAGGGGGGCCGGGGGAGGGCCTTTGGGGCACAGGGAGGGCCTTTGGGGCACAGGGAGGGCCTTTGGGTGTCTGGGTGACATTTGGGGACCGGTGGAGGGCCTTTGGGACCCCGTTGGTCCTTTGGGAGCTCGATGGGCCTTTGGGGGCCCGGGGATGGCCGTTGAGGGTCTGGGGTGGGCCTTTGGAGGCGCCGGTGGCCCTTTGGGAGCTTGGGGGACCTTTGAGTGTCCGGGGGGGGCAGTTGGGGGCCTGGGGGACATTTGGGGACCGGTGGAGGGCCTTTGGGAGCCCGGTGGACCTTTGAGGACCGGGGGCTTCCTTCGGGGTTGGGGTAGGAGGATTGGGACCCTTTGGGGTTGGGTTAGAGGACCTCACAACACTGTTCAAATGAAACTTGTGTATTATAACGACCACACTCAAAACCTCCTCCAAAATCTCTTCAAAATCTTCTTTTAAAATGTCTCTATCTGTTTCGCCGAAATAGTTCCATAACCTGTCTAAAACGGTTTCGCCCAAATAATCCCTAAACGTAAATTCAGCGTGTTCCTTTGTTATTGGCATCTCTGTGCTAACGCATTTCAAATTAATAGGAAACCTTTTCGCGCGCTAAAAAAATTCATCTCTAATATGTTTCTTGACTAATTGTTTACATGGCCTTTGGTTATTAATATCCTTTGTAGTTCGACCAGTAGAACTGTTCCCGAGGCAAAGACATTAATGATTTTGGATCTATTCCTGGAAAAATGTTTCTAGGTGAAAATTTTTAAAGTCTGACAGATGATGTCATTGATTGATTGATCTGTCAAGAAAGGGAAATTAATTTGTTGTTTCTAAGGGGAATTATTGATTCACGATATGTGACTTGAGGTCGACAGCACAGGTGTTCTGACTCGTGACAGCACCACGTGGTTTATGGTTTTCCAAGTGAGAAAGTTCCTGTTTTTCAAATTCTCACTGACAAAAACCATAAAAACATACAAAAATGTGAGAAAGTTCCTGTTTTTCAAATTCTCACTGACAAAACCATTAAACATCCATGAAAACAGACATAAATGTGAGAAAATTCATGTTTTTCAAGTGAGAAAATTCCTGTTTTTCATCTGACAAAAACCATAAAACATCCATAATTTGATGTTGACATCCGAGAAAAACATCAAATAAATCGAACAACACACATATCCATCCATGAAAACAACCATAAATGTGACAAAATTCATGGTTTTCCAAGTGAGAAAATTCCTGTTTTTTCATTCTCACTGACGAAAACCATAAAACAGACATGAATTGCTGTTGACATACAAAAATGTGACAAAATTCCTGTTTTTCAAATTCTCACTGACAAAACCATTAAACATCCATGAAAACAGACATAAATGTGAGAAAATTCATGTTTTTCAAATTCTCACTGACAAAAACCATAAAACATCCATAATTTGATGTTGACATCCGAGAAAAACATCAAATAAATTGACCAACACACATATCCATCCATGAAAACAAACATAAATGTGACAAAATTCATGGTTTTTCAAGTGAGAAAAATTCTGTTTTTTCATTCTCACTGAGAAAACCATAAACCACGTGGTTATGATCGGAGTTATAGGGTCATCTCTACTTGAATGTTTGTTATTCAGAATAAAATGGAATTACCCTAAAGAAATCATCAGTTTTTGGAGCAAGACGGGGCCTTTGCTTCTTAGCAATTATAAAGCTTGCCATTTCCTATATTTTTCCATTCTTCTAATTGAAGAGAGACCTGAGGTTAAATTAATTTATAGCTAATACTCATCCAATTCCTATGAAACATCTTTCATGGAAGGTCTGAAGATGTGGACCTAAAAACGCTTTTTGAGGCCTTAGTTTTCGCCACCCTTCTCCATCTCCATAATGACCCTTCTCCATAAAACAGTCTCCAACCATTCACTTAAATGCCATAACTCAGCGACAATCTGTACACGTTATATTTGTTGAATAAATGATCTGTAATCGATCTGTTTAAACTTTTTTATGGTCTGAAGGTATGTTTGGGGGTGGAGTTGTGCCGGAAAACATTATTCGTCTAAGGCATAGAGGATATATTAATAGCTTTTCAGTAGTTTATTAACTTTTTATTCAATAATATTTCATCTCTTTTCATGCTAAAGTTCCTGTTTTCGGACAAAACTCCGAACATCAGCACTACGGTGAGATTAAATAAAAAAACATGTTTTTTCAACTGAAAGTAAGGAGCAAAATCTCAACTTAAAGCGAACAGTAATTATTCCGTATATGAAGGGGGTTGCCCCCTCCTCAACACCTTGCTGCTTGCGCTAAAGTTTTTAGTGCTTTTAAAAAAGCTTCTTTTTGTTCTAATAAAACGACCCTTGTGTATTAGGAGCCGTTCTCAAAGAATTGGAAAAAAATTCAAACTTTAGCGTAAAGAGCTAGGTTTTGAGGAGGGGACAACCACCTTCATATTTGTAATAATTTCTGGTAGTTTTAAGTTTTAATGTTAATCCTTTTTCTTTCAGCTGAAAAAACTTGTTTTTTTTATTTAGTTTCTGGTCGTTCTTTGAATAATGCCAAACAAAAGATCTAGATCCGAACTGGCCAGCGATGACAAAAAACACAAAGAAATGAATATGAAGACGACAAACGAGCATATTGCTAGTAAATGAAAATGAAGAAAAACAATAAAAATAAACGGATATTTCACCCGTAAGCCGAATGGTACAGGAATTCTGGCAAATCCCTAAAGTACACAATTTCCCCAAAAAACTTTACCCTCTGGAAACTTCCATCTCTAAGGAAAATTCTCCCGTGCAAAGTCCCCCGATCAGAAAATTCGTCCTCCCCTACCCACCTGAAAAAATGTATGACTTGGGAGGGGGCCTAGTTGCCCTCAAATTTTTTTGGTAACTCAAAAGGGCACTAGAAATTTTATTTTCTGTTAGAATGAGCCCTCTCTTAATGTTCTAGGCACACTGGGTCAATACGATCACCTCTGGGAAAAAAATAAACACGAATCCATGATCTTTCTTCTGGCAAAAAATTCAAAATTTCACATTTTTGCATTTAAGAGCTTGAAACCTCTACAGTGGGTTTCTCTGATACGCTGAATCTGATGGTTTGATTTTTCTTAACATTTTATGACTTTTAGGGGGTTTTCCCCCTTCTTTTAAAAAATCAGGCAAATGCTCTGAGGCTCATAACCTTTGATAGGCAAGACTCCACTTAATGAAACTTATATAATTAAAATCACCATAAAAATCCAATTCTTTTGATATATCTATTGGTATCAAAATTCCGTTATTTTGATTTTCGGCTACTATTGAGCCATGTCGCTCCTTACTTACAGTTCGTTACCACGAACTGTTTGAATACCCATCAAAATCCAAACAGACATTATTGCAATATTTAGCGTTTTTTCTGCAAAAGTATTGTATTCATAAAACTTTAAAGTTTCTTGAAATGTAATTAAACAAATAGAAAAGGTTTTTCATTTAATTTTGAGTTTTGGCTACTTTTCGGTTAATTAGAGGGGAAAACAGTTTTACATGCTACGTAATGGGGGGTGTTTTCTAAAAGATGGAGATGTTAAAGACGTAAAATGGAGGGTATTCTAACCAATGCATGTATTAGTTCTTAAAAACCTATGAGGCAAGGGCGGATCCAGGATTTTATTTCGGCGGGGGGGGGGGTTACTGATTTTTGACTTTTTCGGGGGGGGGGGCTACTAATTTTTGACTCAGTTTTCGACTAATTTTACTGATTTTTACCTAGGTTTTACTAATTTTCGACTTATTTTCGACTCGGTCAAAAAATTCGGGAGGGGGGGGGGTCAAACCGGGTTCCCCCCCCCTGGATACGGCCTTGGTATGAGGGCCAGGGAAAAACCTTCAGGGGCCCCGCTAAATCAGGATTTCTTTGGTTGTTACGTAATAGGGTTTGTTTAGTTATGCAATTGTTATATAATAGAGAGTGTTTACTTTTCCTTGTTACGTAATAACACTTTTTACGCTTTTTAAGGTAGCAGTAGAAATTACAAGGGGTCGCTGGCTAACCCTAGAATGGGAAGAAGAACAGTTATACTTTGCAGCTA
Source organism: Artemia sp. Qi Xiang Cuo (assembly GCF_049724085.1). NCBI lineage: Eukaryota > Metazoa > Arthropoda > Branchiopoda > Anostraca > Artemiidae > Artemia > Artemia sp. Qi Xiang Cuo. Next base: position 69,216,571 of record NC_142797.1, on the reverse strand, counting down.
AAGTAAATATAATGGATATACAAAGATTACAATACGAATTATATGCATTAGTGAAATATGTAGAAGACAGCGATGTCAATCAATGTATAAAAAGGAGTGACTTTGTTACTAGCAAGAAAGAATCCTTGTTAGTTCACAGTCGGTAGTGAGATTGTCAAGACTAAAAACGCTTGGATCTGAGAAACAAGAAATCATACGGAATCTAGTGACTTTGCAAAAACGTTTGAATTTAGAAGATGATTTTCTAGAGTTATCTCTTCAAAGGAAAATATTCTCTTAAAGTACACTTAACTATATAATGAGAAATGATTCGCCCGTCTTTGGACTATTGTATGAAACATTTAGGTCGTGGGCGGGATACATTTACTCATTTTATTGATATACTAATTAAAACAAAACAAAACGATATTATAGATTTACTTTTAAGCACTACCTAGAAATTCACTTAAGACGCTCATTTGAAAAGCAATAAGAAATAACTCTAAAAATATTGTCTAAACATGTTTTTTGACGTCACTCAATTATTCCTCCTCCTTGAAGACATTCTTTTTATTGATCGCGAGTCAATTTATTTTTAGCTGTGAGACAGTCAACATTGAAAAAATATTTTACACATGTCCATTATATTCGTATATATTGAGCACCTGGTCATCCTGTGAGAATTGTACTATTAATGACTATAACGAAAAGTGTAGATTAAGCAATTCATGTAATTGCATAGAGGGTACCTAGGGCAAATTATAGACTGTAATTCCTTCCTTGAAGATGTTAGAGACTCTCATCCTAGAGGTTTCCTGTGCTCCAATTGTCACTATGATAAATGTGTTCAATGGGGAAACACTTACCCTGACATGATTGCAAAAAATCTTAAACGCGATTTCAGTTTATTTTTTAGAGAATGGTATCGTCGTGATTTTAAGTTGTTTTGGGAGGAAAAACCTGGTCTACGCTTCAATTGCCGGAATAAGAAGAGAGTCTGGTTTTTAGAAATCGTTGTGAAGATGGCGGCTACTTTGATTATAAACCTACTGATTTTTATTTAGTGGTTACAGAAACTGATTCTTCATATGAGAATTTCGTATGTGACATTCCTTCAAATAAGCGATTTGAAACACGTGAATTTTATAACATGAATCAAAATAGCGTTATTGGCTTTACAAAGAGAAATAATAAAACTGAAGTTAGATTATATCGTAGAAAATGTGACCCTGGTCTTGCATCCGGAGATGAATACAATTTGATCCTGACGAGCTGCTGCCACCTATTGTTTCCAATGATTAACTATACATAGAAGAAGAAATCTAAAGACGCGGAGTTTTGTGTATACAATTTTTATTAATAAGCGAATTCACAAACATTTTTAAAGCACTTCACTCTTAGGGCTATACCCCAAAGCCACGCCGAAAAGTCGGCGGCGCAGCCGCCGAAAAAAACGGTGGCGTGCCGCCGAGCTTACATCAGCGTGCTGACGCCGACGCTGATTCTATCGGCAGCGGCGTCACTAATACGCCGCCGTTTTTTTTGTTTTTTACTCTCTTTTTTGCTTATCGATATCGATCACAGGGCTTGAACCGTCATCCCGGCTAATCTGTTTCTTGAAGATAAATACTGTCATCTTGGGCTCGACATGTATATCGGTTCGTAGGAAGAAGGAGAAGAAATTTTTCTTGAAACAAAAATTCTACCTTCCACTTTAAAATTCTGTTCATTTTTCTTTCTGATTTTTTGGATGAAAAGAGGTAGGTAAAAGAGCAATTAGGCAATTCATGATGTTATCATAGGCAGCGCAATCGCGCAGCCTAAGTAAAGAATAATGTTGGCACAATGTATTATTTGTTATTTTTTTCCTTTAGACCCGGGCACTTCGTATGGAAGAAGTTGTCGTAGAAACTTCAAAAAGGGCTCATTCAATTGGAAATTGGAGTGGCTTGTGCCCGTTTTAATAGTCAAAAGTGATTGGAAGGCAACTAAAACCCCTTCCACGCCCACCAGTTCACCAAACACAACCAATCAAAATTTTTAGACAGCCATTTTTTTTAAAGCAGTTAAAAGTTCTGGAAGTTAGGTCTTAGAGGATGACAACCACCCTCAAAGCCCTTAGGGTAAGGGTTGTAATTTATGCCCGGGGGGCATATAAGGTGTTTATAGAAAGCGTTGTCGTAGAAACTCAAAAAAGGATCATTCGATTGGAAATCGAAAGGCCTAGTGCCCTTTTTACTAATCGAAAGTGATTGGAAGGCTTGACATTTTTATAGTAAAGATCGATGTGGGTATAATGCATCATATTGTTGTTGTTGCCAGGGCACTTCGTATCGAAGGAGTTGTCGTAGGAACTTCGAAAAGGGCTCATTCGATTGAAAATAGAAAGGGCTGATGTACTTTTTAATAGTCGAAAGTGATTGGAGGGAAACTAATCACCCTCTCACGCCCACCCTCCTATTTGACTTTATGTTTAAAAAGTAATTGTTGCCTTATGATTAAATCAAAATGCACTGTGTTAATTCCCAATAAGGCATCTCAGCAGTATCCCAATAACAACTGAGTGTATTATGTTCAAACTTTTGGGGCTGCTTCTGCTCTTGAAATTTAACCAAATCAAAATAGCGTAAGTGTATCCAAGCTATCAAAGAAAGTAAACATATTTTTTTGGCGAATGGTATCAAGTTTTCCATTTCAGGTCAACTAGAGGAGGTATGAAACTAAATTAAATACTACTACTTATTTCCAGATTTTTAAAAGGGTCTATGTTGTTAAAATTCGCTGAAATTTTTTTTCCAGCATACAAATAACAGGCCAAACTATAAATTCTTTAAAAAACGAAAAGATTTAAAGTATTATTTTCTCTTTCCCTGAAAAGACTACGTCAATATAAAACAAACAGAAATTAATTTAAAAAACTTTCCGCAAAATAAGTTTTTCAAAGAAAAGTAAAGAAATTCATTAAACAAAAAATGAGCAAAAATATCAAATAATCTACCAAGCGTGAAACTACCACAAATCAGCATCGATAAATAAATGAAACCCAAAACGAATAGAAATTACAATAAATAACCGAGTCAAACTTAGAACGAGCAGAAATTAACATAGGTTTGACTCAAAACACCTATGCCTTCCCAAGGCTAGAACATAATTTGCACTTTACTGAAAAAAATACAAATGAATGTGCATTGTCAGTTTAATATACATTAACTGATATTTAGTAATCAAAATGTTAATATTATTTGATTTATTAAAGTTGTAAAAGTAAAAACATTTATATTTTTTCATTAAAGTGCAAATTATTTCTAAATTTTCTGGGAGTCGTGAGCTCTCTGTTTTTCATCCCATGAAAAAAAACTCCAATAAACCCTGATGTAATCAGCTTTAATAAAATTCACCCTTAAGAACCATATTAAGGGGATAGTGAAACTCAGGTATCTGAATTTTTTTTAGGGTTATCATGTTCATCATTAACAGAAGGGTCCCCCAGAAAAAACCTTATTTATGCAAAATAAGTATTGTATCCCCCCCCCACAGCTTTTGTGCCGGCAAGCTTATTAACACAGTATTTTATATCACACTTAAACTTGTATTTTAACAAAGGATTGTTTATGGTTATAATTTGTTATAACCATTTACATTATTTATTATTATTTTGTTTATGCCAAAGTCATTAGCGAAAGCATGTACGGGTGATATATGCTTTCGCTAATGACTTTGGTATAAAAAATGGGGAAGGTAGAAAATTGAGAAACCCTCCTCCTTCTATTAAATAAAATAAAAAAACATGTTCTTTGAACTGAAAGTAAGGAACGACCTTAAAGCTCAAAACGAACAGAAATTATTCCGTATATGAAAGGGGCTGTTCCCTCCTCAAAGCCTCGCTCTTTACGCTAAAGTTTTTTTATTGTTTAAAAAAATAGAGCTGTGACAAAGTCAAACTTTAGCGTAAAGAGCGAGGCGTTGAGGAGGGGACAGTCGCTTTCATATACGAAATAATTTCTGTTCGTTTTAAGCTTTAAGGTCGTTCCTTACTTTCAGTTAAAAAAAACTTGTTTTTTTATTTAATTTTTGAACTTTTTTGAATTAATGCAGGTTTTGATTTTCGCTTACCGTACATGAATAATTAAAACAAAATTTGTTTATTAATTTTACTTTTATTTGGATAAACGGCTTTCTTGAAAGCTGTTGAATTTTATTAACGAACGTTTTTATTAGTATTAAATATACGTAACATACGAATTAAATTTACGTAACGAACTTCTATCTTCATGTATTTTTAATACGTATATTAGGGGTTCACCCCCTAGCCAATACCTTGCTCTTTAAGCTAAAGTTCAAATTATGTTCAAATTCTTTAAAAATGACCGCTAAATCACAAAGGCCGTTAATTAGAATAAATAGCTCTTATGAAAGTACTAAAAAATCTTTGGCTTAAAGAGCTAGGTATTAACTAGGGGGTAAACCCAATCATATATGTAGGCCTAATATTTTCTGTTCGTTTTAAGTTTTGATATTGCTGCTTACTTTCAATTGAAAAACTTGTTTTTTATATTTAATCTCTGATATTTTTTTAAATAACGCTGGGAAATCCGGCTTCCCGTTCATAGCAATGTCCCTTCCCCCATGAAAACTTCCTTCATGGAAAGGTCCTCCCACATAACCCCGACCCACCCCCCACTAATCCGTTTTTACAAGATGATTCAAGACACCGCTGAGAGAAATACTTTGTCTGGCGTGGTTTTAAGGCATTTAAAGTGTTTTTTTCGGAGTTTAGATGGGGAAAAGGTACCTAGGTTAGGTTAGATATTTAATATATGCTATGCTTCGACCCCCCCCCAATATGCAAATATATAGCCCAAATTTCTTTCTAAACTATTATTTAGTCAACCTATTTTATTTTATTCATCAGCATTAGCCAAACTAGACATTTTAGACAGGCCCATACAAAATGATTGTACGAAACCTTATTTAGGGGATTTGAAACTCAGGTATCTGAATTTTTTTTTTTAGGGTCATCATTTTAATGATTAACAAGGGATACTCTTTAAACAAATCTTATTTATACAGAATTTGTGTCGTATCCCCCCCCCCCTTTTGTGCAGGTAAGCTTATTAAAACAGTATTTTACATCACACTTAAAATTGTATTTTAACAAAGGATCATTTATGTTTATTATTTGTTATATCTATTTCTATCATTTATTATTATTTTGTTTATGCCGTTTACTATTGTTATTTTACTTTCATTGTTTTATCAAATCTCAGATAGAGGGGAGGTTATTTCTTGGAGACTGTGGGGGAAGTTAAATCCTCACGCTACTCTACCACATCAATATTTATTTTGAAGAATATTCAAGGTTAGAAGATTTGGATATGAAAATGTACTTTTTAAGGCTTTGAACATCCTCTTTTTCCTAAAAAGACCCACTGACCTTCTTCCCAAATAGCTAAAGTGGAAATATATGGTACTTTACGTAATTTTATAAGAACCTCAAATGAAGCTTGAAAATAATCATCCATATTAATCTTTATTTTTTTATTAGCTACATTAACGCACCTTTGTTTTGGTAGTGTCTCTGTTGTTGCTGAACAAGGGCTGTAGAACTATCGATATCCGCTAAAATGGGTCTTTTTCCGATATTTTGACCACTTATTCAATGCTATAGCCCTTTTGACCCCCCACAGCCCATACACAAAATCAAGCAAAATAAAAACAAACAGAGACCCCCCCCCCAAAAAAAAACAAACAATGGAAACACATTGATGATCGTCCTTCTCGAAAAAATAAAGAAAGCGGATTTTCATAAATAGAAAATTAAATAAAGAAAAAATAAAGAAATTAAATAAAAAAAAATAAAGAAAGCGGATTTTAATAAATAGAAAATTAAATAAAGAAAAAATAAAGAAATTACAGAAATTAAATAAAGAAATTAAATAAAAAAAATAAAGAAAGCGGATTTTCATATAATAGAAACTTCTAGCCATTGCAACAGGGTTCGTTCATATTCTGTAATAAATTATGTTTTTTTTTATTATTAACACTGTCCCTCTTCTCGAGGTACTCTACCTCTTGTTAAAATATTAGGCAAACTTGAAAAGTTTTATGTAATAGTTCTTTTATATAAAAGTTATTTATATATTTATATAAAACATATAAAAGTTCTTTTATTGTGCATATTGCTATCTTATTCATTTTAGGCTGCAATTAACCGCTACCAACGTAAAGTTCGTTACTGGGAAGTGTTGATTATAGAAGAACAAGTAATAATGACCGACTCATCGTGACATCTCAGTTGATGACTCCTGAAGACTCTAGAAATTACAGTTCAAGCCGTTCTGACGGAAATCGTTTACCTTTGAGCAAGGCTGTATCAAGAGGGAGGGGGTTATCATGATTAACCTCCCCCCCCACCACCTCCGAAATTTTTTTTGACTACTAAAAAAGTAAAAAAATACGTATAAATAATCTTTGGATGCGCTGTTTGAAACTTCTTTTTGAATTTCGATTTTACCCGGAACTTTCATATAATCTAAATGAAGTTTTTTTTAACTGTTGTAATCCTTCAAAAATTCCTGTATAATTACCTGACTCCCAAATTTTCGACATAATCCACCTATCGTTTACGAATTCTGCAGCCCAAAACGCGAAGTCCTTTCATTTTTCCTTATATAACTAGATGTATACCAAGTTTCTCCTGACTGAAACAAAACATCGAATTCGATGCCTGATTTGGATGTTTTAACAACTAGTCTATTACTTTTTAGCATATGCTTAAACGAAGCCGCCTAAACAATTAACAATTCTGTTGTCCGTTTTCTAGAAGAAGGTCATCAGCATAAATTACAAGCAAGATTGGGTATCAGCTATATCGCAAACATGTGAGTTTGTAGGCTTGATGAAAGTTAAGGGTAAAATGTATATTAATATTTATTGTACTAAGTTAGCTCTCCTTGCTGAGGTAAACATTTAAAACGATATTTCAAAAGTAGACTTCTTACTAAGATGTGGGACCAATCTTAAATCATAGCAACAGTTGAGAGAAAGTAGGCCAAGACCCAAAATATTTAACCCGTTTTTAAAGCCAGAAGGTCTCAAGAAAAGAGTTTTGGCAGTCATAAAAAAAATTCATGCCCATATTGTAATTGAAATTTTTTTCCTTCCGAATAGTTTTTTTAAATAACTATTATAAACATTGGCATATTCTTGGGAGCTATTTAATGGGTAATGGTCGTAGGATATATTCAGGACACTTTAAGCAATTAATCAAGAAAAAGTAAAACGAAAAAAAATCACTTGTTCCAAAATTAACGAATTACGACTCGTATTAAAATTTGGGTATATTAGGTCTAAATACAAAAAAAAGTATGGATAAATGCAAAAAACAGTAAAAAACGATAAAAAGTCGTCAAATGATAAAATAGATGATAGACTAATTTGATGACGGAAATGGGTAATTCAAGAGACTAGAGTGTTAGGCGCTCACTTTAAATGGCTGCATCTACTTTTTACTTTCAGCTTTTGCTACTTTCTAAGGCTTTTTTTCTTCTTTCAAAGGCTGACTAAGTTTCTTCTTTTACCCTTTTTGAGTTTTGCACCCAAAAAAACTGTGTAATAATATATAATAAATATATAATAGATGAAAGTGTGATTTGAAAAACTGTGAAAGAATTGTTTTCCGTATCAGTGCCATAGTGTGCAATTTTGTCCTCGGAAAATAAACATACCGTCTATTGTATATGCTTAGAGTCTAAGTACGGTGGGGATATTTATCCGATGATCCGAAATTGGTAACATATTGTCATTTTTATTATAATTATACTTCTTAATAAACGTTAAATGATTTACAATGGGCTTCTTGCTATCTTGAGAAGTAGCTAAAATATGCAAATTAAACTTCCGTGAACCAATACAGTGCCTAAAATGTACTCCCAAAATATTTTCTGGTATATACCTGGATCCTTTGCCTCTTTAAAGCACACTGACATTTGATACCACAGGAAAAACACTGTGTTATAAAGTAAATCTTTTTATATATTCGCCCCTCAAACTTTTGCTAAATTCTGATTTTTTAGGTTTTAATTTTTTTTTTTAAGTGTCTTAAACTGAAAATAAATTCCTAATACGACTTAAATTCCTTTTCAAATCGTTTGGAATATACTCAATTACAATTAAAAATAGCATTTTGCCAAACAAAGAATAACACGAGCTTTTCCAAAGATTGATTTGTCTGTTTTTAGCGTTTTAAAATTGATTGAAGATCCTGTCGGCCATTGTCACCAAAGCCAGTAAATCATAAAAAACTGTGATCAAATATAGTAGAAGAGACCTGTCTCTGAGGAAAGGAAAGAATTGTACCAGATATATATATATATATATATATATATATATATATATATATATATATATATATATATATATATATATATATATATATATATATATATATATATATATACAATCTTGTGCGATTGTTTTGATTTGTATTTGTAGTTTTGATATTGATATTGTTTTGCATGTGTTTTGTTTTTGTATGTCTTTACTTTTTATTTTCTTTTGTTACTCAATTTTTTATAATTGTTAGTGGGTCAAAAATAAATTATTATTAATTATTATATATATATATATATATATATATATATATATATATATATATATATATATATATATATATATATATATATATATATATATATATATATATATATATATATATATATATATATATATATATATATATATATATATATATATATATATATATATATATATATATATATATATATATATATATATATATATATATATATATATATAGCGACTTTGTGTGCTAAAACATCATAAAAAAAAATCATTTAAGTTTCAAACATTTGACATACCTGTAGATACTCCAAGAAATATGAAACTATAAAATAAAGCAATACATCTCATGATGATTTTATATATCCGATTTTAAGTCGAAATAACGTTGAAAATTTCCACCACAACTGACCAAAGGAAAATAAGGTGTTGCTTTTTACATGTAAATTTGGAACATTCTATCTATTGCGCAATGCTGTGCGGGTCTGCTAGTGGTCTAACTATATTCAAACACGTTTTCAATATCTAGTATCCGTTGTAATCAATATACGTTTCTGATTACCTATATCCCCGAACCTCAAAAAAGTAAACTTCAAGTTCTAATCACTTATTAAGTTCTTTTTTCGCACTTCACATATGGAAGTAATTATAAACTAGAACAATTTTTCGTGTGCATTATATATATATATATATATATATATATATATATATATATATATATATATATATATATATATATATATATATATATATATATATATATATATAGTTTCCACGTTTTTGGTACCGTATTTTTTCGATTGACAGTATGGGACTTCTAGCATCTGAGTCATCGGGGCTTTCGATCAATAGTTCCCAATTAAAGCAAGCTTTCAAAAATTGTAACACAAAAACTCCGGCTGCTATATTTATGCTCATAACAGGCTTGAAAATAGCTTAATAAATCTAACAAAAGCCACCCGATTACTAGTGCTACACAAAAGAAAAGAAAAACAAGCGCACTTAACTGCATATCTTGTTGCAATGGCTGAAAGTCTGCTAAATTCCAGGGAAACCAAAAAAAAGACTAGAACCAAAAGAAAAAATATCAAGATTTTATTAAGTAAAAAATAGTTTATAAAAATATAACACAGAAGAATACTCTTTCAAGATGAATAATTTAGTCAGCAACTAATTTTAATAGAAAATCAAAACCTAAAGTCCTCTAAAAAAAACAAAAAAAAACCAATTATCTTTTGAATAAAAAACTTGCGAAAAAAGCCTAGAAAACTCTGATTGATTGGTTTCTTCAAAAAAAATTTGAGATTTTCTAGGTTGAATCTGGTCTTCAAACTATGCATCAAAAGCTTCACATTTAGAATAACGTAAAACATTAAAAAAAGTTATGTTTCCGAAGAAGTTTCTAAATTAATAAGAAAAGAAAAAATCAACACAGTTTCTCTCTTCCAAAGGGTATGCCTTTTTCTATCTATTAAAGAAGAAAATTATCTATCATGAAAATTTTTGTCATTTTGCTTATTTAAACTCCTTTGTTCAGCCAGCTCTCTTAATTTCGTATAAAGTAAAGCGTATGTGCTAAGTGCTGCATGAAGGAGTTTAAAGACAAACATAATACCAAATGAAAGACCCTTCAAATATGGAAAAACTGATGTTGGTCCAATTTTAGCAGCAGTTATGAACGAGATTGTTCCTAGTGCTTCAATTAGCTCTTGTCCTTCTAAGAACCTATCATCACTGTATAACTCCATGGAAACCTTTTCTTTATCAGAAGGGCTTGGTATTGTTTCTTCATCTTCTTCTCCCATCCGATCATTGACGAATGGAATTCTCCTGTCAAATGAATGAATAGATGAATGAAAAATTTTCAAAGCACAATAATATTGATTCTTTTAATGCTGAAAGTATGCACAGTAATCACTAGATAAACAAGGCAACCAAGATGAATATCAGGGCTCCCACTTCTAGGGACGTTACCCTACTTTATTGAAAAATCACTTGTTTTAGTGAAACTAATTTTTAATCTAGGGATTCAGGATAATCTGTGGTAAAGTAGGAATTTTCAGGGATAATCAGGGAAAGTTTGATTATTACAAACGAAAGGTTGAAACATTCTCAAAGATTGTGTATGCTGAGTTTTTTAAAAAAAAAGCTTATGAAGCAGCACAGGCTTACCTTGCTGAAATTGCCGAAATTTCAAAAACTGAACCGCGGAATATTATTTAGGTAGCCTAGTATCTATTTTATTTTTAAGCAATGGCTTTGACTGGTGTAAACTTCCGACATAAGGGAGTATTGGTTAGGCCATGAAGCAATCAAACAGTTCGTGGTAACGAACTGTAAGTAAGGAGCGAGCCGGCTCAATATTAACCGAAACTATAAAAAACGAAATTTTGATGCTAATAGATACATCAAGCGAATCAGATTTTTTTGCTGATTTCAAATATATAAGTTTCATCAACTTTAGTCTGACCCATCAAAAGTTAAGCGCCTGAGAAAATTTGCGTTATTTAAAAAAAAAAGGGAAAATATTCCCTAAAAATCATAGATTTTTATGAAAATCACACTATCAGATTTAGCGTATCAAAGAGCCCTACTATAGAAGTTTCAACCTCCTATCTGCAAAAATGAGGAATTTTGTATGTTTTGCCAGAAGAAATATCACGGATGCCTGTTTATTTGTTTTTTGTTTCTTTTCCCCAGGGGTGATTGTATTGACCCAATGGTCATAGAACATCGTGAGAGGGCTCATTCGAACGGAAATTAAAAGTTCTAGTGCCAATTTTAAGTGATTAAAAAATTGGAGGGCAGCTAGGCCCCCTTCAACGCTCATTTTTTCCCAAAACCATCCGATCAAAGTTTTGAGATAGCCATTGTTTTCAGCATAGTCGAAAATCTAAAAACTATGTCATCAGACTCCATGACAGAGCTGGAAAATGCTCAAGAGTCACGTGATAACATTGATATCTTTTTACGAGTCTTGTTGAGACTACAATATAGTCCTAATCAAGAAGATCGAGACCGTTTGAAGATTATAATATTTTGAAAATTACGAAGATTATGATATTTTGCCTTTGGTTGAACCAAGGAATACAATAAATTTGAAGCCAAAATCTTCAAGGCCACTATTTGCGAGATTTCCTGTTCTAACAGAAAAGTGTTGTCTCCAGAAGACGGACGCAGAATGGAGGTCACAAACAATGACTGATATCACTCAGCTTCCTTCGGGAAATGCCCATGTTTAAGACATATCAGATTAGCAGTACTGGATGAAGATGCTTGTTCTGAAGACTTGCAATGGCGAAATCAAGTACCCAGAATTGCGGAAGTGCATATCGGTGATCTTGTCGTTACCTTTTAGCAATGTACCAATTGAGTGTTTGTTTAGTCTCCCTAAATTAATCAAAAAAGACATACAGAGTAATCTCGAGAACTTCACCCTAGTCTCACTTATTCGAATGAACAACTGGTTGAAAAACGAAGATAAAACTTCATCAACTGTCAGCAAACCGAAAGCTTTGGATGGCTTCAAGACAAAAGCAAATGCTACGTGCGATGAAGTGCTGGAGAAAAAACTTGATTGAACTTTTTTTTTACGTGTCTCGGTAGTGTAAAAGATCTTATGTCTATCGTTATCAGAAATAAAAAATAACAATTTGATACTGCGGCGTGCTTTTCGTTTGAATTCAATGAAAATCTAGGGAAAATATCCTTTTTCTTCTAAGGAGAGAATAGGGAGAAATCAGACCTAAGAGAGGAAGTTTAGGGAAAATTGATACAAAAATAAGGATAATTGAAATCGAAAAGCGTAAACACTGGAGTTGATGTTACTTCCCACATACTAGATCCATTCTATACATGAGGTCAACAAGTCACTCGCACATTTTTACACAATCCCTACTTCCAGCCACAGTTTTTACGAAGGAAAAGAAAATCTTTGGTCCACTCTACATTTAAAATATTTGTTTTTTTAAACAGTAAATGGAAATACGGTAGTAGCAGTATTGTTTACCAACCAAATATGCAACCACTATCCTACCATCAGGATTATGCAAGAAGTTTTTAGTCATCAGAATTGCGACATAATACAGCAAAAAAATTTCAAAGTTAAGTACGCTTGCAATAACTTGAAAAATCAGTACAACTTAGAGTGTAACCTAGACCGGAATACTTCATCTGTATTATTCATATTGAATAATAATAAAAGAAAAACTAGTTTCACGCTGTCTGGGCAACATTCAGTGTTAAAGCAACGTTTGGTAAGTGTTGCCCGAAAAATGTCACGGGAGCAACACTGTTGCTCTTGTTTGCCATCGCTGAATCCCTGCATTTATGAGCCTGTCAAATTTTCCAGAGAACAAGCCCCAAGAAGAACATTTTCTTGGAAAACATGGAAATGAGCTTAAAAGCCCCTTTCAAAATTCATAATTTTTTCAAAACTATTCTTAATATATATATATATACATATTAATAAATATTTCCTAACATTAAATTATCGTCGTAACGCAAATAATGTCGCTACAGAAAAAGTGCATATACTTGACAGTACTATGCTACTTTCCCTTAAGGAATAAAATCTAGTGTAGAGGTATCCTATTACTGCACATCATTTGTTAGTGCGTTGGCAAATGGATTCTCTAAAAAAAAGGGGGGGGGGTATTTAATGTAATTAAACCTTTTAATAGAGGTTTGTCGGATGATTTAATGTATATATATATCATTACATATTTAATATCTGACCTTTGTTCATTAGTAAGAATATGTAAGAATCTGCTCCATTTAAGATAGCAATAATTGTGTATGTACTTGTTTTATTTGAATTTTTATCAAAAATAGCTCCATAGCCTTGTCTTGAAAATTGTCACACTAATATATTCTGACCTAAAAAAACAATCTAGATGGGTCAAGAGTTTTGGAAAATTCATTTAGAGCCTTAATTTTGGAAAATCAAATTTCATGTGATTTATGTCATAATTATTCTGCATTTAAAGAGCAACTTATACCTTTCATCCTTCGGTTGATCACATAATTTTTGGAATCTATGACGAATGCAAAATTATAAGTAGTAAGGGTGTACGCACTTTCAACCATACATTCAACCATACATTCACGCCTTCAAGAATATGCACTACAGTTTCATATGCACATTGCAAAAAAGCGAGCAATGCTTTACCTATAAAGTGGTCAAACACGTTTTGGAAGCATGGTTGTGATTGTATAAGATTTGACGGGTGCTTATGGTTGTGATTGTATAAGACAATCAGCCTGGTTTTTTGCTATTGATATCAATTACACTAGAATATGCAGTAAAGTTTCAAGTGGACATTTTAAAAAGCTGGCAGTACGAGCGGGGATTCCCCACTGGTTCCTGAAGTCTAGCTTGTTACACAGATTTGCTTCAATTCCACGTTTTCATGGATGCTACAATCAGAATTGTTTGATTGACATTTGCAAAAAGGGATAAGGGATTCGCGAATTGGATTGTACGAAGGATCTTATTTGAATAATAGGTAAAAAACAGAGCTAGATAACATTTGCGAATTGGATCGAATGAAGATGGAGAGAAAGGGTTAAAGTGATTAGCAGTTAAGGTAGCCTCAATGGCATTTGAACAGTGTCGTCAGTTTAAAATAGAGTCTAACGTTAGAGTATACTAAAAAGTTGATAATAAGAAGGATGCAGATGGCAAGAAAAGAATTTTAATAATGGATAGCTTTACTTCTTCGATGTGTTCTGTATAATACACAAGTGGCGTTTGAACAGTGTTGTCAGTGTAAAATAGAGTCTAACGTTATAGTATACTAAAAAATTGATACTAAGTGAGATGTAGATGGCAAGAAAATAATTTTAATAATGAAATTCAGAACAAACCTTAGAAATCCTTGCAAATCAAGTAGTAAGATTTATGCGAGTACGAACCATCAAGGATCATAAGCACCAATGACCCTAACCAGCAGAGACATCAACGCCCCAAAGGTCCCCTATCCCCAAACTCGAAGGGCGCCCCCTCCCCTCCAACTTTTTGGCCCCCTCCCCCCATTTTTTTTTTGATTTTTTATTTATTTTTTTTTTAACATGATATATTTTTTCAACTTTTTTTTACATGTCTTCGAATGAGATAAAACATACTTAAAAAAAAAATCATAGTTACATTCTACTGATTTTTCAAAGTTCATTTTGAATTTTTTTCGTTGAAATGCAAGAGTTGGAATATTTCAGTAGTGTTTTGTAGTGATTCACCTTGTCACATTTACATTCTCATGATTTTTCAAAGTTCATTTTGGATTTTTTTCGTTGAAATGCAAGAGTTGGAATATTTCAGTAGTGTTTTGTAGTTGTTTACCTTGTCACACTTACATTCTCTTAATTTTTCAAAGTTCATTTTGGATTTGTTTCATTGAAATGAAAGAGTTGGAATATTTCAGTAGTGTTTTGTTGTGGTTTACCTTGTCACACTTACATTCTCTTGATTTTTCAAAGTTCATTTTAGATTTCTTTCGTTGAAATGCAAGAGTTGGAATATTTCAATAGTGTTTTGTTGTGCTTTACCTTGTCAAACTTAATTTCTCTTGATTTTTCAAAGTTCATTTTGGATTTCTTTCGTTGAAATTCAAAAGTTGGAATATTTCAGTAGTGTTTTGTCGTGGTTTACCTTGTGATACTTACATTCTCTTAATTTTTCAAAGTTCATTTTGGATTTCTTTCATTGAAATGCCAGAGTTGGAATATTTCAGTAGTGTTTTGTTGTGCTTTACCTTGTCACACTTACATTCTGTTGATTTTTCCTGTAAAATCTGAGCTAATAAGGATTTTTGACCGTAAACTGTATTTTTTGGTAAGAAAATTATGGAAAATACAATTCTCTGGTTCAAATGTGAAACTCAAGTCCAGTTATGGATCGAAAAATAAAACTATTTCTGTAAAATCTGAGCTAATAAGGGTATTTGACCGTAAACTCTAGGTTTTTGTAAGAAAGTTATGGGAAATACAATTCGCTGGCTAATAGGTGAAACTTAAGTCCAGTTATGGATCGAAAAATAAAACTATTTCCGTAAAATCTGAGCTAATCAGGGTTTTTTGACCGTAAACTCTAGTATTTTGTAAGAAAATTTTGGAAAATACATTTCTCTGGTTCAAATGTGAAACTTAAGTCCAGTTATGGATCGAAAAATAAAACTATTTCTGTAAAATCTGAGCTAATAAGGATTTTTGACCGTAAACTTTAGTTTTTTGTAAGAAAACTATGAAATATACAATTCGTTGCCTCATAGGTGAAACTTAAATCTATTTTTGGATCGAAAAATAAAACTATTTCTGTAAAATCTGAGCTTTTAAAGAATTGGGACAATATTTAAATTTTGGCATAAAGAGTGATGTTTAGAGAGGGAGGCAACCTCCCTCGTAAACGTAATAATTTTTGTTCGTTTAAAATTCCAATATGCAAGAGTTGGAATATTTCACTAGTGTTTTATCGTGGTTTACCTTGTCACAGTTACGTTCTCTTGATTTTTCAAAGTCCATTTTGGATTTCTTTCATTGAAATGCAAGAGTTGGGATATTTCAGTAGTGTTTTGTCGTGGTTTACCTTGTCACACTTACATTCTCTTGATTTTTAAAATTTCATTTTGGATTTCTTTCGATGAAATGCAAGAGTTGGAATATTTCAGTAGTGTTTTGTTGTGGTTTACCATGTCACACTTACATTCTCTTGATTTGTCAAAGGTCATTTTGGATTTCTTTCGTTGAAATGCAAGAGTTGGAATATTTCAGTAGTGTTTTGTTGTGCTTTACCTTGTCACATTTACATTCTCTTGATTTTTCAAAGTTCGTTTTGAATTTCTTTCGTTAAAATGCAAGAGTTGGAATATTTCGGTAGTGTTTTGTTGTAGTTTACGTTGTCACAGTTACATTCTCTTGATTTTTCAAAGTTCATTTTGTATTTCTTTCATTGAAATTCCAGAGTTGGAATATTTCAGTAGTGTTTTGTTGTGCTTTACCCTGTCACACTTACATTCTCTTGATTTTTCAAAGTTCATTTTGGATTTCATTCGTTGAAATGCAAGAGTTGGAATATTTCAGTAGTTTTTTTATGTGGTTTACCTTGTCACACTTACATTCTCTTTATTTTTCCTGTAAAATCTGAGCTAATATGGGTTTTTGAGCGTAAACTAGTTTTTTGTAAGAAAATTATGGAAAATACAATTCTCTGGTTCAAATGTGAAACTTTTGTCTAGTTATGGATCGAAAAATAAACTATTTCTGTAAAATCTGAGCTAAAAAGGGTTTTTGACCGTAAACTCTAGTATTTTGTAAGAAAATTATGGAAAATACAATTCGTTGGCTCATAGGTGAAACTAAGTCCAGTTATGGATCGAAAAATAAAACCATTTCCGTAAAATCTGAGCTAATAAGGGTTTTTTGACCGTAAACTCTAGTTTTTTGTAAGAAAATTATGGAAAATACAATTCTCTGTTTCAAATGTGAAACTTAAGTCTATTTATGATTAAAAAAATAAATATGTTTTTTTAAAATCTGAGCTAATAGGGGTTTTTGACCGTAAATTTTAGTTATTTGTAAGAAAATTATGGAAAATACAATTTTTTGGCTCATAGGTGAAACTTAAGTCTAGTTATGGATCGAAAAATAAACTATTTCTGTAAAATATGAGCTAATAAGGGTTTTTCACCGTAAACTCTAGTTTTTTGTAAGAAAATTATGGAAAATACAATTCGTTGGCTCATAGGTCAAACTTAAGGCCAGTTTTGGATTGAAAAATAAAACTATTTCCGTAAAATCTGAGCTAATAAGGGTTTTTGACCGTAAACTCTAGTTTTTTGTAAGAAAATTATTCAAAATACAATTCTCTGGTTCAAATGTGAAACTTGAGTCCAGATATGGATCGAAAAATAAAACTATTTCTGTAAAATCTGAGATAATAAGGGTTTTTGACCGTAATCTTTAGTTTTTTGTAAGAAAATTATGAAAAATACAATTCGTTGGCTCATAGGTGAAACTGAAGTCTATTTTTGGATCGGAAATATAAAACTATTTCTGGAAAATCTGAGCTAATAAATACATTTACACAATTTATTGATATATTAATCACGGCACGGCAAAATGATATTGTGGATATGCTTTTAAACACTAATTTAGAAATTTAGGACTTTTTTTTCATGAGAAAGATGGTGTTCAATAATGATTGGTTACCCCCAATGTCAAGATTGACATAAATTTGCAAATAATACCAAAGACGAAAAGCATATTGAGCCTGTTGATGACACACCAGTAAAAATTGTGTATGACTGAAAATGGAATAATGATTATTCTACAGATTACGAACTAAGAGAAGACAATAGCTACAATATCAGGAGAGAACATGGTGAACTATTTTATGGAACAGATTCAAAATGTCCAAAGTTGATCATTGATATTAATAATGTATCATAATATATATTTGTATTAATATTCTACATAGTATTATTTCATTAAAATATATTATGCATTACATTGTTATGTATTCATTAATTTTAGAGTAATCTAGCATATCAAACGTTTAGAATTTCCATTAAAACATTGGAGATGTAAGAAAAGAAATTTGCATACATCTATTGTCAAACACATGGGATAACATTGACAAAATCTATGTATCGGAATGAATAAATTCTTTATCAACATCCGTTGTTGGATATATCATTATGTCATTGTGAAAAAATTGTAAGTAAGTAAGTAAGTAACAAACTCTTTCTTGAATTCACCTCTTGGATACACAATACAGAAGTTTAATTCAGGAAATTAAAAAAAAATTGAACAAATTCTTTATTAAGATTCATTATCGATTGAAGTCGCTTCCTAGACAGACAATACAACAATTTCACAAAATCTAAGTATAAGAGTGATTAAATTCTATATCAACATCCATTTCTCGGATATGTAGGAAAAAGTTGACAAAATCTAACTACAAGAAAGAATAAATTTATTTTCAAAGTTTTTATCGGATACATCAGATAACAGTCATAAAATCAAAATTCTACTCGTTTTGGCTTCATGCCGTGTTACGTTGAATTTAGGTTAGACCGGTTTTTCTTTCTATAGTAGACTAGCATATATTTTTAGAGTAGAAAAAAAAAATTCTGCTTAGTCTGAAGTTGATTGTGAGAGTGTTAGGACTCTAAAAAATGAAAAGATTTGAGAAAGAGCGAATCCTGGGGAATCTAGTGCTTATGGAAAAACGTTTGATTCTAGATGATGATTTTCTAGAGCTGTCTATTCAAAGGAAGATACTTTCTCAGGGAAGGCTTGTCGATATAATGAAAACTGATTTTTTATCATTAGACTACTGCACGAAGCTTTTGCTGTTTGGTTCAAATATATTCACAAAATTATGTGATATACCAATCACGGTATGGCACAATAACATTGGTGGAGTAATTTTAAACACTAGCTTGGAAATTTTGGACTTTTTTCTCATGAGAAAGATGGTGTTCAATTATGATTGGTTATCCCCGCAACATCAAGATTGACATAAAGCTGCAATTAATACCAAAGACAAAAAGTATATTGAGCCTGTTGATGACACACCAGTAAAAATTGTGTATGACTCAAAATGGAATAATGATTATTCTACTGATTACGAACTAAGAGAAGACAATACCTACAATATCAAGAGAGAACATGGTGAACTATTTTATGGAACACTACTAAGGCTGAGGATATTAACGTGAAACTTTAGGAAACGATTAGAGAGAATTAGAATTAAATCAAAACACAATATTCGCCTAGCGATTGTCAAAAGGGTGTATCAGGAAGATCTTAGGAACGGTCTAGAGTGTTAAGTTGTAACTTTCAGTGCATGATAAGGCGGACGTTAGTAAATGGCCAAATACTTCCGACGGCAAGGTATAGCTGGAATACGACGGTAATTCTTCGCGTATGGTGTTAGCATGGGAATACGACGGCAGATCATTTATAGGCAAATCATTTCATATTTTAAGCTTTTTTTTCAATATATGAAAAATCATTTTATTACTATTTAATCTCGTGATCATTCTCATACCCCGGAAATGCATAACTTAACATATCAAACTCTAAGTTTCAAACAAGCAGGCAACTAAAAAGTCAATTTTGAAAAAAAATGGGTAAGGTGAGCCATATGACTTATAATTTCAGAAATTTCCAGTTTAGGAGAAAGTAGACAATTGAGGAACATATGAAAGCGAGAAGGTTGGAAATAGACTAGACTAAGATGTAAGAAAGTAATGGAAGAGGAAAGACGTCAAAGGAGAACAAAATGAGAGCAAGAAGCTTGGGAAATGATAAATCAAGTCTTAAGACAGTAATCGAAGGGAAAAGAATCCAAGAATGGCTAGATGTGAGCAAGGAGCTTAAAAAAGGGCTAGACTACGTTGTAAGACAGTAATAGAAGGGTAAAGAAGCACAAGAAGGACCAGACGTACGTGTTTAGCGTCAATTTATGTACGCCTTGACGGAGAAGTAAAAATATAACTGTAAAATTTGGCTTGGTTACTCATTATTTTGGGACTTCTAATATGTCTAATTGCCCTTATACTGCTTGTTAAACAATAAAAATAAATAAATCAGTGGTTCAATCACTTTTTCGAAATAAATTTTTACTGTTAAAATAAGCTTAATTTTTTTATTTTCCAATATCAAATGATTTTCTATTATATATTTTTTTCTGGTCTTGGTTTTTACTTGGTATTGGATGGTAGGACAGCTAACCTTATTGATTATGTTATTTTAAACAGAAGACTGGTATGATTAATTCAAGATACTAGGGTATATAGGATTGCTGTTATTGGTCTTAATAGTAAAGATCACGATCTAGTAGTGTCTAGGGTTAATTTAAAGCTCAAATTTCGTAGAAGTAACTACTCCTTGGGAAGTTTTGACCTTGGTAGAGTCCAGGATAAAAATTTAAGAGAAATTCTCCAGGAAAAGTTGAATACTAAATTCCAGAGTATAAAATGTGGCAATGTAGAATACAGATGGAAAAATCTTAGGAAAATAATTTCAGAAGTTGCTGATGGTGTCTTAGGGCAGAAAGTTAGGAGCAAAGCTAGAAATAAAAATACAGAAGCTTTATGTTTAATATAAAAAGAATAAAGGGGGAAATTGAAAAGGGGGTTGCATAAGAATTATCTGAGGGATAGATCATATGGAAATAAGAGGAAAGTTAAGAAAGGAGAACGCATTAAAATATGAACTAGGGAGGTGTGAAGTAGAGGCCTTGTATAAAATTACCGAGGATCTGGAAGAAGCAGTTAGAGAGCTTAATACTAAAACTTGCACTGGCGTGTTAATAAATTGAGAGAAAGTAGTAAATCCGGACTTGTCCAAGTTAAAAATAGGAAAGGGGCCACATTTAGTAATAAGGAAAGAGTTAAAGAAAGATGGGCAGAACATTTCGAGAATGTGCTAAACTGGAACAGAGTTTCAGGAAAAGATGTCAAAGACAATGAAAAGATTGGAATACCTTGGATATGAAAGAAGACTTGTTTTGTGAGGAAGAATTAGCGACAGTACAAAGAGGCTTAAAAATTAACAATGTATATATATATATATATATATATATATATATATATATATATATATATATATATATATATATATATATATATATATATATATATATATATATATATATATATATATATATATATATATATATATATATATATATATATATATATATATATATATATATATATATATATATATATATATATATATATATATATATATATATATATATATATATATATATATATTTATAGTAGTGTTTTGTTGTGGTTTACCTTGTCACACTTACATTCTTTTGATTTTTCCTGTAAAATCTGAGCTAATAAGGGTTTTGACCGTAAACTCTAGTTTTTTGTAAGAAAATTATGGAAAATGCAATTCTCTGGTTCTAATGTGAAACTCAAGTCCAGTTATGGATCGAAAAATAAAACTATTTCTGTAAAATCTGAGCTAATAAGGGTTTTTGACCGTAAAATCTAGTTTTTTGTAAGAAAATTACTGAAAATACAATTTGTTGGCTCATGGGTGAAACTTAAGTCCAGTTCGGGATCGAAAAATAAAACTATTTCCGTAAAATCTGAGCTAATAAGGGTTTTTTGACCGTAAACTCTAGTTTTTTGAAAGAAAATTATGGAAAATACAATTCTCTGGTTCAAATGTGAAACTTAAGTCCAGTTATGGATCGTAAAATAAAACTATTTCTGTAGAATCTGAGCTAAGAAGGGTTTTTGACCGTAAACTTTAGTTTTTTGCAAGAAAATTATGAAAAATACAATTCGTTGGCTCATAGGTGAAACTTAAGTCTCTTTTTGGATCGAAAATTAAAACTATTTCTGTAAAATCTGAGCTTTTAAAGAATTGGGACAAAATTTAAATTTTGGCGTAAAGAGTGAGGTTTAGAGAAGGAGGCAACCCCCTTCGTATACGTAATAATTTTTGTTCGTTTAAAATTCCAATATGCAAGAGTTGGAATATTTCAGTAGTGTTATGTCATGGTTTACCTTGTCACACCTACATTCTCCTGATTTTTCAAAGTTCATTTTGAATTTCTTTCATTGAAATGCAAGAGTTGGAATATTTAAGTAGTGTTTGGTCGTGGTTTACCTTGTCACACTTACACTCTCGTGATTTTTCATAGTTCATTTTGGATTTCTTTCGTTGAAATGCAAGAGTTGGAATGTTTCAGTAGTGTTTTGTTGTGGTTTACCTTGTCACACTTACATTCTCTTGATTTTTCAAAGTTTATTTTGGATTTCTTTCGTTTAAATTCAAGAGTTTGAATATTTCAGTAGCGTTTTGTTGTGCTTTACCTTGTCACACTTACTTTCTCTTGATTTTACAAAGTTCATTTTGGATTTCTTTCGTTGAAAAGCAAGAGTTGGAATGTTTCAGTAGTGTTTTGTTGTGGTTTACCTTGTCACATTTACATTCTCTTGATTTTTCAAAGTTCATTTTGGACTTCTTTCATTGAAATGCCAGAGTTGGAATATTTCAGTAGTGTTTTGTTGTGCTTTACCTTGTCACACTTACATTCTCTTGATTTTTCAAAGTTCATTTTGGATTTCTTTCATTGAAATGCAAGAGTTGGAATATTTCAGTAGTGTTTTGTTGTGGTTTACCTTCTCACACTTACATTCTCTTGATTTGTCCTGTAAAATCTGAGCTAATAAGGGTTTTTGACCGTAAACTAGTTTTTTATAAGAAAATTATGGAAAATAAAGTTCTCTGGTTCAAATGTGAAACTTAAGTCCAGTTATGGATCGAAAAATAAACTATTTCTGTAAAATATGACCTAATAAGGGTTCTTGACCGTAAACTCTAGTTTTTTGTAAGAAAATTATGGAAAATACAATTCGTTGGCTCATAGGTGAAACTTAAGTCTATTTTTGGATCGAAAATGTAAAACTATTTCTGTAAAATCTGAGCTAATAAATGCATTTACACAATTTATTGATATATTAATCACGACACGGCAAAATGATATTGTGGATATGCTTTTAAACACTAATTTAGAAATTTAGGACCTTTTTTTCATGAGAAAGATGGTGTTCAATGATGATTGGTTACCCCCCAATGTCAAGATTGACATAAAGTTGCAAATAATACCAAAGACGAAAAGCATATTGAGCCTGTTGATGACACACCTGTAAAAATTGTATATGACTCAAAATGGAATAATGATTATTCTACTGATTACGACCTAAAAGAAGACAATAGCTACAATATCAAGAGAGAACATGATGAACTATTTTATGGAACAGATTCAAAATGTCCAAAGTTGATCATTAATAATAATAATGTATCATAATATATTTTTATATTAATATTCTACATAGCGCTATTTCATTAAAAATATATTATGCATTACATTGTCATGTATTCATGATTTTTAGAGTATGCTAGCATATCTATTGTCAAACACATGGGATAACATTGACAAAATCTAGGTATCGGAATGAATAAATTCTTTATCAACATCCGTTGTTGGATATGTCATTATGTCATTGTGAAAAAATTGTAAGTAAGTAAGTAAGTAAGTAACAAACTCTTTCTTGAATTCACCTCTTGGATACACAATACAGAAATTTAATTCAGGAAATAAAAAAAATTGAACAAATTCTTTATTAACATTCATTATCGATTGAAGTCGCTTCCTAGACAGACAATACAACAATTTCACAAAACCTTAGTATAGGAGTGATTAAATGCTATATCAACATCCATTTCTCTGATACATAGTAAAAATTTGACAAAATCTAAGTACCATAAAGAATAAATTTATTTTCAAACTTTTTATCGGATACATCAGATAACAGTCATAAAATCCAAGTTCTACTCGTTTTGGCTTCATGCCATGTTACGTTGAATTTAGGTTAGACCGGTTTTTCTTTTTATAGTAGACTAGCGTATATTTTTAGAGTAGAAAAAAAATTCTGCTTAGTCTGAAGTTGATTGTGAGAGTGTTAGGACTCTAAGAAATGAATAGATTTGAGAAAGAGCGAATCCTGGGGAATCTAGTGTTTATGGAAAAACTTTGATTCTAGATGATGATTTTCATACTTTCTCAGGGAATGCTTGTCAATATAATGAAAATTGATTCTCCATCATTAGACTATTGCACGAAGCTTTTACGTTGTGGTCCAAATGCCTTTACACAATTTATTGATATATTAATCACGACACGGCAAAATGATATTGTGGATATGCGTTTAAACACTAGTTTAGAAATTTAGGACTTTTTTTTCATGAGAAAGATGGTGTTCAATGATGATTGGTTACCCCCCAATGTCAAGATTGACATAAAGTTGCAAATGATACCAAAGACGAAAAGCATATTGAGCCTGTTGATGACACACCAGTAAAAATTGTGTATGACTCAAAATGGAATAATGATTATTCTACTGATTACGAACTAAGAGAAGACAATACCTACAATATCATCTATTTTATGGAACAGATTCAAAATGTCCATAGTTGAACATTGATATTAATAATGTATCATAATATATTTTTATATTAAGATTCTACTTAGCATTATTTCATTAAAAATATATTATGAATTACATTGTTATGTGTTCATTATTTTTATAGTAAGCTAGCATATCAAACGTTTAGAATGTCAATTAAGACATCGGAATTGTTAGAAAAGGAATTTGCATACATCTATTGTCAGACACATGGGGTAACATTGACAAAATCATGGTATCAGAATGAATAAATTCTTTATCAACATCCGTTGATGGATATGTCATTATGTCATAATGAAAAAATTTTAAGCAAGTAAGTAAGTAAGTTACAAACTCTTTCTTGAATTCACCTCTTGGATACACGATACAGAAATTTAATTCAGGAAATTAGAAAAAAAAATTGAACAAATTCTTTATTAACATTCATTATCGATTGAAGTCGCTTCCTAGACAGACAATACAGCAATTTTACAAAATCTAAGTATAAGAGTGATTAAATTCTATATCAACATCCATTTCTCGGATACATAGGAAAAATTTGACAAAATCTAAGTGTTAGAGTGAATAAATTTTTTTTATCAACATTTTTTGTAAGGTACATCGGATAAGATTGACAAAATCCAAGTGTCAGAGTGAATAATTTTTTTTATCAACATCCCTTAAATGCATTATTAACATCAAATGTCAGATACATCGGATAAAATTGACAAAATCTAAGTAACAGAAAGAATAAATTCGTTTTCAAAGTTATTATTGGATACATCAGATAACAGTAATAAAATCCAAGTTCAATTCATTTTGACTTCATGCCTCGTTATGTTGAATTTAGGATAGACCGGTTATAGATAGCACTACACCCGCTCAGACACACATACATAGAGAAAGAGATATTCAAAAAGTTGAGTTAATTTAAGTTCACTTAGAGTGGCCAGACATGCATTGGAATATGCAAACACCCGCCAAGACACATAGGCAAAATGGGTGTGAGAGATAAAAATACATACAAATACGTAGATTTAGACAAAAAAAAACGAGAAAGACATGGAGTGTACACCGCGACGGTGCATACATAGTGAGAGAGACATGCAAAGTCGACATAGCTTTATTTCTTTTTTTAAGGTTAATTTAGAAGAGGTTAGGTGCGCGCACGTAACCTCGTCTAAATTAACCTTAAAAAACGAAATAAAGCTATGTCGACTTTGCATGTCTCTCTCACTATGTATGTGCCGTCGCGGTGTACACTCCATGTCTTTCTCGTTTTTTGTGTCTAAATCTACATATTTGTATGTATTTTTATCTCTCACACTCATTTTGCCTGTGTGTCTGGGCAGGTGTTTGCATATTCCAATGCATGTCTGGCCACTCTAAGTGAACTTAAATTAACTCAACTTTTTGAATATTTCTCTCACTATATCTGTGTGTCTGAGCGGGTGTAGTGCCATCTATAACCGGTCTAACCTAAATTCACCGTAAAGAGGCATGAAGTCAAAATGAATTGAATTTGGATTTTATGACTGTTATCTGATGTATCCGATAATAAGTTTGAAAACGAATTTATTCCTTCTGATACTTAGATTTTGTCAATTTTATCCGATGTATCTGACATTTGATGTTTATAATGCATTTAAGGGATGTTGATAAAAAAAATTATTCACTCTGACACTTATATTCTGTCAATTTTATCCGATGTATCTGACAAAAGATGTTGTTAAAAATATTTATTCACTCTAACACTTAGATTTTGTCAAATTTTTCCTATGTATCCGAAAAATGGATGTTGATATAGAATTTAATCACTCTTATAATTAGATTTTGTGAAATTGCTGTATTGTCTGTCTAAGAAGTGACTTCAATCGATAATGAATGTTAATAAAGAATTTGTTCAATTTTTTTTCATAATTTTCTGAATTAAATTTCTGTATTGTGTATCCAAGAGGTGAATTCAAGAAAGAGTTTGTTACTTACTTACTTAATTACAAACTTACTTAAAATTTTTTCATAATGACATGATGACATATCCAACAACGGATGTTGATAAAGAATTTATTCAATCTGATACCGAGATTTTGTCAATGTTACCCCATGTGTCTGACAATAGATGTAAGCAAATTTCTTTTCTTATACCTTAGATATTTTAATTGGTATTCTAAACGTTTGATATGCTAGCTTACTTTAAAAATAATGAACACATGACAATGTAATGCATAATATATTTTTAATGAAATAATACTATGTATAATCTTAATACACAAATATATTATGATGCATTATTAATATCAATCATCAACTTTGGACATTTTGAATCTGTTCCATAAAATAGTTGATATTGTAGGTATTGTCTTCTCTTAGTTCGTAATCAGTAGAATAATCATTATTCCCTTTTGAGTCATACACAATTTTTACTGTTGTGTCATCAAATCCAAATTCTACTCGTTTTGGCTTCATGCCGTGTTACTTTGAATTTAGGTTAGACCGGTTTTTCTTTCTATAGTAGACTAGCGTATATTTTTAGAGTAGAAAAAAAATTCTGCTTAGTCTGAAGTTGATTGTGAGAGTGTTAGGACTTTAAAAAATGAAAAGATTTGAGAAAGAGCGAATCCTGGGGAATCAAGTGCTTATGGAAAAACGTTTGATTCTAGATGATGATTTTCTATAGCTGTCTATTCAAAGGAAGATACTTTCTGAGGGAAGGCTTGTCGATATAATGAAAACTGATTCTCCATCATTAGACTATTGCATGAAGCTTTTACATTGTGGTCCAAATGCATTTACAAAATTTATTGATATATTAATCACGACACGGCAAAATGATATTGTGGATATGCTTTTAAACACTAGTTTAGAAATTTAGGACTGCCTGTGTGTCCGAGTGGATGTTTTCATGTTTTCGTGTCTGACTCTGTCCGATTGTAGGTATTTTATCTCTTGTGAGTTATTGAAGTCAATTTTACTGAGACCCTACCTGAATAATCTATGTAAAATCAGATTTATTGTAGTCAACTTTAATAAGACCTTACCAATATTTTCTCAAAAATCAAGAAATTCCATACTGATATAATTTTAGTATTTTCGGTCGATTGTTTAATTGGACTTGGTCTAATATGCCACTGAACTTGAAAATTGGAAATTCTACCTATATTTAATGTCTTCAATTTGTTTTAATTTAATGTCTAATTATATATAATGTCTAATTAACTTATAATGTCTAATCATATTTTAATGTCTTTGTTTTTCTCCAAGAAAATTCAAAGTAAATTTCTAAAATCTGCTTGGATGAATGGCTTAAATTGACTCTGGCTGAACTTTCTGAACTGTCAACACTGACAAACAAAAGAATAAAATATTATTGTTCGGCTGAATGTAAATAAAAAGTGTTGTTATGAATCAGCTTCCATTTGGCCTAAAATATAAGATAAATGTCCATTTTGGCAACTAAATTCACATGCAAAAAGTCACGCTGCACTGGTTTAACTTTTCAGTTACTTAAAAAGACAGTATAGTTATTTTTAATGATAATAGCCTCACGCGGAAAAGTGTCTCACTTTTTTTTTCTTAACATTTGAGTTATTTTGATATACTACCGTATCATTTGAAATACGAACTCAGCTTCTCAATGACTTTTCGTAATACTATTTAAACGCTTTAAAAACATGAAAATGTGATGTAGCACTTTGAAAACATTGCCAAATATCTCATGTAACTTTTCAGAGTTCAAAATAAGCCAGTTGAGCACTTTTGTATCAGTTATAGACTTCTGAACCAGTTAAAAATGTTCGGGACTTGAATCATTTCCTTCATAGTACCCCGGTAACATTGCTTAGGATTTATTTGTCTTTATTAAGTTTATTAGAATATTTTAAAAAGCTTATTTTAGTTTTTAGAAAAATGTGCCTTCATGTTTCAAACAATATCCTAGCGCTAAAACCCATATCTCCAATAACTTCTCAGAGTTCAAAATAAGCAAGTTAAGCAATTTTGAATTAGTTACACACTTTTGAAACAGTTAAAAATAACTAAGAAATTCCATACTAATTTCTAATGTTTGATCGAGGTGCTGTAATTTATTCAACATACATATCAAACCAATTGTATTTTAATAAATATTTTGAATATCTTTAATTTATATCATTTAACTCAATCCCTAAATAAGTATGAGAAAATTAAGAATTATTGAAGTATAAATTCTGACGTGTTTATCTTTCGTTTCCGTGAGATGTTTATATCTAGCTTTGGAGACAAAATTAATTGTAGGTTAATCCCTCGCCAAAAATCATTTGTTTCGCAAATTTCATACCTATCGGCTAAGTGGTTATTAAAGGTAATATGTTACATTGCGGTATTGCATCATATTCATCTCTATAAAGTAGGTCAAATTCTTTTAACCCTTTTCTCTCTTCGGAAATTTAAATAATTATTCCATTTCTTTGTCTATAGAAAAATGTACAAGAAAAATGTGATAAATTCTTGAAGAAATAATTTGATGCTCACCCAGTGTTACAGGCTGTTTTAAGATTTAGTTTCCTACATGAGTAGATTCATCGTCATAGGCTATTTTTTGTCTTAGATATTTGGAGTCTCGTTTACCTGTAAAAATATCGTCAAGGTCGGAGTATACGGTGGGGGTGTTTTTATGGTCGCTTTATACAATGTTCTCCCTGGAATATTGGGGTAATTACTACTCGCATCTTAGGATGGACTTATGATAAGTCCCGATGAGAGAGAAGTTGCAATTGTTAGGGAACGATGAGGGGGATGGTCAGTTGACTAAAAAGCAACATTTGCACACGGCTACTACTACTACTACTTCTACTGCTTCCACCACCATTAATATTACTGCTACTAAAACTACTACTTCTATTGCGACTACTACTAAGGCTGAGGATATTAACGTGAAACTTTAGGAAACGATTAGAGAGAATTAGAATTAAGTCAAAACACAATATTCGCATAGCGATTGTCAAAAGGGTGTATCAGGAAGATCTTAGGAACGGTCTAGAGTGTTAAGTTGTAACTTCCAGTGCAAGATAAGGCGGACGTTAGTAAATGGCCAAATACTTCCGACGGCAAGGTATAGCTGGTATAGACGGTAATTCTTCGCGCATGGTGTTAGCATGGGAATACGACGGCAAATCATTTATAGGCAAATCACTTCTAATTTTAAGTTTTTTTTTCAATATATGAAAAATCATTTTATTACTATTTAATCTCGTGATCATTCTCATACCCCGGAAATGCATAACTTAACATAGCAAACTCTAAGTTTCAAACAAGCAGGCAACTAAAAAGTCAATTTTGAAAAAAATGGGTAAGGTGAGCCATATGACTTATAATTTCAGAAATTTCCAGTTTAGGAGAAAGTAGACAATTGAGGAACATATGAAAGCGAGAAGGTTGGAAATAGACTAGACTAAGATGTAAGAAAGTAATGGAAGAGGAAAGACGTCAAAGGAAAACAAAATGAGAGCAAGAAGCTTGGGAAATGATAAATCAAGTCTTAAGACAGTAATCGAAGGGAAAAGAATCCAAGAATGGCCAGATGTGAGCAAGCAGCTTAAAAAAGGGCTAGACTACGTTGTAAGACAGTAATAGAAGGGTAAAGAAGCACAAGAAGGACCAGACGTACGTGTTTAGCGTCAATTTATGTACGCCTTGGCGGAGAAGTAAAAATATAACTGTATAATTTGGCTTGGTTACTCATTATTTTGGGACTTCTAATATGTCTAATTGCCCATATACTGCTTGTTAAAAAATAAAAATAAATAAATCAGTG